>NC_063332.1:56894087-56935714 GCF_021869965.1 Rhincodon typus | reverse complement strand
GCTCTACACCTTGTTATCTCAGATTCTCCAGCATCTGCAGTTCCTACTATCTCTGAAACAATATTCCATGTACAGTTTTACCAAGGCTCTATATAATTGCAGCAAGGCATCTTTTCTTATGTACACAATTCCCTTGTGATAAAGATTAAAATACCATTTTACTTCCTGTTTGCTAGCTTTCAGTGACTCATAAGCAAGAAAACCAATGCCCCTTGTAACTTCAATACTTCCTGATTTTTTGTTTTATTCGTTCACAGGATGTGGACTTCTCAGGCTGGTCCAACATTTATTGCACATATCTAGTTGCCTTTGAGAAAGTGTTGGTGAGCTGCTGTGTTGAATCACTGCAGTTCATTTGGTGCATTTACACCCATAATAGCATTAAGGGAGAGAGATCCAAGAATCCATTATTCTACCCAGTGAAATTGAAGGAACAGTGATATAGTTCCGAGACAGGGTGGTGATTGGTTTGGAGGAGAAATTGGTCATGGCAGTGTTCCTTTCTCCTTCTAGATGGTAGTGGTCATGGGTTTGGAAGGTGATAAGGTAGCTTGATGAATTTCTGCACTGCATCTTGTAGATGGTAAACACTGCCACGACTGAGTATTGGAGGTGAAGAGAATAAATGTTTATGGATATGATGCCAATCATGATAGTTACTTTGTCCTGGATGGTGTCTTGAGTGTTGTTAGACACCCACTCATCCAGAAAAGTGGAGAATATTCCATCCCACTCCTGACTTGTGCCTAATAAATGGTAGACAGGCTTTGGAAGCTCAGGAGCTGAGTTCTTAACTACAGGATTTCTGGCCTCTAACTTGCTTCTGTTGCTATTGTATTTATGTGGCTCACCCAGTTCAATTTCTGGTCAATGGTAACACTCAGCATGTGGACAGTTGGAGATTCAGTGACGATTATGCCAATGAATGTCAAGATCGATGGTTAGATTATTTCTTGTTTGAGATGATTAGTTTGGTATCTGCATGACATGAATGTTAATTGACACTTGGCAGCCCAAGCCTGGATATTGTCTTGGTCTTGCTGCATTTAGATGCACATTGCTTCAATATCTGAGAAGTTAAGAATGGTGCTGAAAAAGGTTCAATCATCCCCACCTGATTTTATGATGGGAGGAAGATCATTGATGAAGCAGCTAAAGATGATTGTGCCTCAGACTCTACCATGAGGAACTCCTGGAAAGATGTCCTGGAGCTGAAATGACTGACCTCCAACAACCATAGCCATAGCTTCCTATGTGTTTTGTATGGCATCAAACAGTAGAGAGTTTTCTTTCTAATTCCGGTCGACATTAGATTTGCAAGGGTCTTTGATACTAAACTTAGTCAATGCTATCTTGATATCAAGGGCAGTTATTTCAACTTCACTTTTTTTTATTTCTGTGAAGGTGACTTGTTTCTTTTTAAAGGTCACAATTCATTTTTTCAGCCATGACTCAAAACAATATTTCCGCGAAACCATGTGACTTGTGTTAAATGGCTATACAAGCTGTGCCTGATTTGATAACTGCTGAAGTTTTAATAAGTTGCAATTTTACACACAGAAAAAGAGAGTCCTGAGTCCATAATATGGTTCAGTTAACAAGAAATGATCAATATTAGTAGATATGTTACTTAATAGCTTAAAAGTAGTTATGGTAGCTGAAAAATGCCCTGACTTGTTTTTAAGCTCAGTGAAACAACTAAAGTGAGTTAGTTTGTGATTGTGTACCTCAGGGAGAGATAGTACAGAAAGAATTACATTTAGTGAAAGTGCAAAAATTTGCTGAAAGGAAATGCTTGCAACCTTGTCAGTTGAGTGAGAAATTATAAAATGAAGGTAAGAATGATTGTCTGTAAAGGATGTTGCTGGGAAAAGGTTTGAATCTTTATTTTTGTTATTTATAAGAATATTTTTCCAATTATATTTTAGATAGTTTTTTTTTGTCTTGTGTAAAATAAACTTTGATGCTTTTTTTGGTGGAAAGTATGGCAGCCTCTTGTTTACTTACCAACTACCATGGAATCAAATAGCAAAAATAAAACATGATCTCACAAGCAAGGTTTCACTCTGGAATTTGACTTGACTAATAATACCATTAGCTGGGATCATAACATGACCAAAGTGAATAACTCTGAACTTATTCACATTATGTTTCAACTAACATGTTCATTCTTAAAGCCTGTTCAAATCCTTTTGAACTCTCCTCACGTCCTCATCACAGCTCATATTCCAACTTCATTTAGTGTCATCAGCAAATCTGGAAATATTACATTTGGTCTCCCCATTCAAATTTTTATATACAATGCAAATAGCTGTGGAATCACCTTTGTAACAGCCTGCCATCCTGAGAATGACCCATTTGTTCCTACTCTGTTTTATATCTGTTAACAAATTCTCGATCCATAGCAGTATATTACACCCAATCTCATCAGCTCTCATGTTTCTTACATACCTCCTGTGTGGGAACATATTGAAAACTTTCTGAACATCCAAGTACAACCCATCAGTTCACTTTTACCTTCACTGCAAGTGACATCCTCAATAAACTGCAACAATTTTGTCAGACTTGATTTCGCCTTCATAAATCCAAGTTGACCCTCCTCAGTCATATAGTTATTTCTAAGTGTCTGATGAACAATTTGATCATAATAAATGCTAGCATTTTCACAACTATAGCATCAAATTAACAGGTCTGTAGTTCTCTGTTTTATTTCTCTCGCACACCGTAAATAGTGGAGTTATATTTACTACTTTTCAGTCTGCAGAAAGCTCTCCAGAATCTATAGAATTTTGAAAACTACCCACCAACACATCAATTACCCCGGTAGACACTTCCTTCAGTACTCTAAGATTTAGCTCACTGGTCCAGTTCAATCCAATTTTTTTTTGACCACTACCAATTTATTAATGTTTTCTGTAAAATGGCTCTTTTTTTTGACAAATTTTATGCCTTTCATTCCATTACACTACCTGCTAGAAATACGAAAAGTAAAGAACATTTATACAATAGGACACAAGAGTGCTGATTGGTCAGCAAGTAGACTCTGATCAGAAGAACTGTTGTCAGTGTGAATCCACCAGTTTATTGTAAAACAGCTACTTTTGGTTGAATTTTACCTGAAAAATAGTTGCGTCAAATTTACTGAGTTTGATGGGGGACCTGTCTGTGAACCCTGTTGGAACTTTACACCTCTTCTCTGAAAGTCACCTCATTACCTAAGTTCCATCCCTCTAATGCGAATGTTGTCCTGACCTCTGTCTAGCCAGAGACGGAGGTACTTGGCACTGCTGGGACCTCCTGAAATTCCTGGTACTGGTGCAATTTTTAAAGCCCTGTGCACCAGGTGAAGCACTGGCAGCCAGGAGGTCACTGTACCTACTGGGAGAGGTACCAAATAGAAACCCTTCTCTAGATATATAGGTGGCATTTCGATGAAATTACACATCCATAAACCTAATGTTATTCAAGACTCAAGCCACACTGGTTACTCTTCCTTAGTTTCTTTCCATTCTACAGCAATATCTAAGAGAGTGCTACTCTTATCTAGTACCCAGTGTAACGTACAGCAACGTTACGTCTACTGTCAGGCTGCACTGTCCCTTATAGAAGCCAGGGTGGTTGTAATGATCGATGACCCCACCCCACAATAACCCATGTCCTCCAATGCACTGTTGGTTGTTCCCCTTATACATTGAGTCAGTCTCCTTCACAATTATTATTCATTCGACATTCCAACCTGCTGCCTCCAATCCCCAAAATTGATTTCCCCAACTTCTCTCCCTCATCAGTGGTTCTTGATAACATTCCCCCTTCCCCACACAACTTTTCTTTCACTGTGACCCACCCCCCAAACAACTTGGCCAGAGAGCTTCAGCTGTTTAGCTGAATCCCTGACTGATCCCTGTGCAGCACCCAGACTGACTTACTGCATAACCCCAAAAATGTTTGCACTGGACCTGCAAAACTGACGGTGACCATATCTTGGGGCAATAGAGGTACAGCTCCCTTGACCCTAACTGCTCCAACTGGCAGACAGACCATGTCCAAGCCCCTGGACAGAGAGGCTGATTCCCTTAACTTACTGTTCTGGAACCTCTGACTGTAGGTTGTCTTCCTTGGCCTGACTGAGGACTACTCCACTTGGGCTTTGAGACATTGCCATTTGCTTGAAGTACATATGGTTTATTTGCTGCATACACTGCTGGGACATGCTGCAAGTGAGAGATTTACCCAGCAGAGTGCTTTTCCAGCCTCTTCACTGATCACTGGTTTTGTGCCTGTGGTAAACAACAAGGCAAGACAGAAGTACTGTGAGCCTTTAAGTTCTGGTTGAAGTGGGCAAAATGCGGTAAGGAAAGGCAACGTAAAAATGCTGTGAGCATCCAAATATGCACAAACTGAGTGGGCACTAAGAGAGCAAGTGAGGCGCCCCGAAATGAGGTCTAAAACAATCCTGTCCCTGCACGCAAAGTGCCCTGACAGCAGCTTTAGAATGAAATGTATCTATCCACTTCAAAGTGCAGCTTTGAAGTGCGGAACTGTATTGTAAGTGGATTTGAGGTGTGCCATGATGATGTGATAAGGCTGGTATGTGACTGATACCAATGGATGGGAAGTGGACGATCACTGACCATGCGCAGTACCCTGAGGCTCCAGAGAGCCAAGTGGTGAACTACAGTCGCCAGGGGCCCACACTAACTTTCATGTCAGGAATTGTTGCTGGCTAATCTCTATCTGGCGGGTGGGAGAATGGAAGATTGCATATTAATGAGCTAAGAACAGGTACTAATGGTATGGTAATGGATGCAAAAAGACACAAATAGACCTCTCAGAGCTCACTAGCTAGATTCTCCACTCAACCACCAAAACTTGGTTAGAGAGTTGACTGATTCCTCTCAATGTCTTACATCTCATTTCTTCTGAACAAAATCTATCTTCCCAAATCCACTGCCAATGTCCACATCATTCAGGGGCTTGGAAGATTCTGTCCTTTGTGCCTGTCTTCACAGAAGAATGATGTGAAGGTGCTGGTATTGGACTGGGGTGGACAAAGTCAGAAGTCACATGACACCAGGTGACATTCCTACAGGTTTATTTGGAATCACAGAAGCTTTCAGAGCACAGCTCCAACAAAGAACTATAACCTGCTGTCATGTGACTTCTGACTTTGTTCACAGAAGAAAATACAGAATATTTCCAAGAAATTCCAGGGAACCAAGGAACTGTGAAAATTAGGATTTGGACGAGATCATTATAAATAAAGTGAGTTGTCTAGTTGTACTGACCTAATTGTGTATTTACAGAAAAGACACATTTTGGATTCTTTATAGCAATGCAGCCATTTGTTTGTTCATTTCTCGAGTCAATACCTGTACCAGTTCAGGTCATCCTGCCTGATTTCAAATGGGCACAAAACCTGACAGTTAACTGTTCAATGGCATCGGTGAGTGATCTTGACAAATATAATGACCTGGAGATTCTGTTCTGTTGCTTTCCTCATTGCAATTTACTTAAAGTCAGCACAAAAGACTATGGAATTTTCAGCTCAAATTATGTTCAATGGGAACTGACTTTTAATATCTTTGAACTGGTTTAAGAAGAGTTCATGCTAGAAGCCAGCGCTATTGCCAAACCTGATCATGCCTCCTGTGCAAATTAACCACCGTTTGTCTGTTTGCAAGTGTGCTCATGGGCACTTTTGAAAAATGTTTGGATATAATAGGTCGCCACAACATCGTGAGCCGATGGGCCTGTACTGTACTGTACTGTTCTATGTTCTATGCTCTATATAGTATTTTTAACAAAACAAATGGACTACTATACACCAATATAATTAGCAAATGTTTCTGTATATCTTTTTGAAGTCAGCTTTTGAGTTATTCAAAATCAAATTACTCACAAGTGGCGGACTGGACCCCCGAGTAAAATATTTAATTTTTGGACAAAACCCAGTTTCAGTGGTATTAACCAAAATGTATTATGTTATTACTTGGAAAGATATTAAGAATATTTTAAAAGCAATTCTTTTTAACAATAGAATTACATTCTAAAATTTGGCTTGATTGTACTGGTCCATGCAGATTTTACGTTTGGCAATATGTAATTCTGTCTGAACATCATTCTCACAAATTTTGGCCATCATTCTCCTCGGCCTCCCTTCACCTTCATGTTATGCCTCTGGAGGCTGTGTAGAATACTTGATGATACAGTTGTAATCTCTGTTTCCTTCTACATTGTAATCACAGCAGCATCAAGGCCACAACTGCTGCTGCGGTGGTATTCTCCATTTCAAATCTCTGAGCAGAAATTCTGTGGAGAATGTCAAAAAGATAACACAATTTTACTGAAGGAATTCCTTTGCCCGCATATCCATTCACAGCAAAACTTCATTTTGCACCTTACACAGTGTGACATGGAGGCTTCCCAAGGACGGCATTGTCAGCTTTTCCGTAAGGATTGCAGAAATAAATGAGCTTATCCAATAATACATCTCAGATCATGCCCTTTACATTCTTGCAGTTCAAAGTGTGAATCTGGCAGCTGCAAACATTGTCTTCTACGCTTGCCTTGAAATATGCTTATGAAATAGGAATCTTCAGTTTCTGCTTTTAAATGCCTTGTTCTCATTGTAGTTATTTAACTGACGTGACAAGTAGGCAATTAGTGCACATAATGTGATGTCATGGTTGCTTGTATTCCTGGACAATGATTGACTTACAATGAAGTGATACCACTGAATCAATGGCAGCTTGGTTGCTGCATTTGCCTCTAGGAGGTTCTCCAACTCCAAGAGTTTCACTTTTCTCCAAAAGGGAGCAAAAACAGTAAATTACTTCACCCATCTTGCATATGATGTCAACCATTTTGTAATTGTGCAGTTGACTTTTGATTCAATTTTCTAACTTCACTCCAGTGTGTATGACTTCCAGGTTTCACCTGTGATATACAGATTTAACCCCATGTCTCTTTTTTTTTTTCCTGTCTCCGTGCCTCACTGTGATCTTCAGTTTCCCCTAATTCTCGTTCAGGCCATTTTGTGTGACTTCTAATGTTTTCACTTTCCCTCAGAGCTCATGACGTTGTAAATTTCCATGCCCTTGTTGGCCTACACCCTCCTCATGTTGAGGCCAGAGTTACCATTTGCTGTTTGAAACCCCTTTCTGGAGTTTTTATTTCCCCTCCTATTCACTATGAAGCTCCACCTTACTAGCTACATTTGCCCTCTATCATCGTCAGTATTTTCTCAGTAACTTAGTACAACAGAAATCATCAAAAACCGGAGTTCTCTCTTTCCTCAGGAGTCCCATACTGCCTCAATAAGAGCAGGGGTTTTGCCACTAAAGTACTTTTTTGCAACTAGAATGATCTTTCTAGTTTTGCAAACTAAAGGGAAACAGTGACCTCTTTGTAGTGGAAGTTAATTCACTAAACCCAGGGAAAGTACTCACTTCAAAACTTGAATGACCTGCTATGGAATACTGTGTGCATTTCCCGTTAATGAATTTCACAATGACCTCAGTAAACAGGGGAAAATTTCTTGGATTTATTCAGAAAAGTTTGTAATCTAATTTGGGAGGCCAAAAATCATCAAATCAGAGCTCACTTGATAAAGAAAAGAATGTTGATGTAAGTTTATTACATGATCTTTGTTTCTTTACTGCATTGTTAAAATTATTTGAAGAACATATGATCTACATTGCATTTCATTCCAAATTATTTCATTAATAGTGAAAGCTTGCAGTCCTGTCATTCTGGAAAACTTGTGGATAATTTCTAAAGGAAGAATGTTGTTAAACTTGAGAGGGTGCAGAAAAAGAATTACAAGGATGTTGCTGGGACTGGGGTGTTTAAGATTTAGGGAGAGGCTAAATAGTTTGGGGCTTTCGTCCCTGGAGCATAAGAGACTGAGGGGTGACCTTATAGAGGTTTATAAAATCATGAGGGGCATTGGATAGGGTGAATACCCAAGGTTTTTTCCTGAAGGTAAGGGAGTCCAAAATTAGAGGATGTAGGTTTAATTTGAGAGGGGACAGATTTAAAAAGGACCTGAGGTGATGTTTGTATGGAACAAGCTGCCAGAGGAAACAGTGCAGGCTGGTACAATTACACCATTTAAAAGGCATCTAGATGGGTACATGAATTGGAAGGGTTTAGAGGGATATAGTCTAAATGCTGGCAAATGGGACCAGGTCAGATTGGGATGTCTGGTCAGTGAGGATGAGTTGGACCGAAGGTTCTGTTTCTGTGATGTGTGACTCTACAACTCCATAACTAATTTGAAAAAGAACCTTACATAGCAAATCAAAATTAACTTTTTAAACAGCAAATTTTATGATTTTTACATTGAAACGTCTATTTGGGCTCAGTTACAAAACAGGTTTCCAAAATAGAATTTTATTTAAGTTCTTTATTACACAAGAACAATGAACAAAAAATGTTAAACCAGGAATGGTATCAGCAACATATATATATATCTTTCAGGTGGCAAATGGGTGTGGTGTTTGGACATTGCTGAAATAGCATTCTTATGTTTGACATGTTCATAGTCTCCCTTTGTTAAAGTACAATATTTGCTCAATGTACCTTTCCTTAATGAAAAAATAGGACTGTTTGTTTAACTGATTTATTGGGCAATAATACAACAGAGCTCAAAGCCTACTTATTGTTGATTTATTACTGGAACAAGGTTAAGATTTAAAGCCACAACAAACCTTTTTGTTCTAATAAAGCTCTGGGGCATGGTATTTTCCTTCACTTGAAAGTGAGGATTTGCTGCTTACGGTTTCTGTTTCCTGGAGCAAACACCTCACAAATTGATGGATCTGTCCTCTGAGGCTTTCACAGAGGCATTACGGCTTTTTAAAATATTAATATGTGAGCACATTTAGCAGAAAGTAGCTAGTCTGAAAATCTCCTGTGGCTGCTATACGGGTCATCGGAGACCTTCTGCCTCTCAAAGCAAAAGGTTTAATCTAACTGTAGCATTAAGCCAAGCTTTCGGATTTTACAAAATGACATTTCTTGCAGTCACATTTTCGGATGAAATTGCAGTAGTATTTTTCGTTTTTATTTATTTTTCTTTTTTCAGAATTTAGTTTGTGCACTGGGAACAGAGATAATGCAGACTGCACTACAGCTTCAGTTTGCAGCTGAACACTGATTAGGTAGGACTGGACGTCACATCTTGTTATAGTGTGGTGTAGTTGCAGGATCCCCTATGAGAGTTAGATTAGGACATGCACTGATTCCATGGAAAGAAAAAAAAACTTCTTCAGAAGTAAATCACAAGCAATAACAAAGGGTCACATTATCACTATTTTTAACACAAGTACAAAGTTTCAAAGTTACAGCAGAGTCAACCTGCATAAAAAAAAGGGAACAGTCAATTTAATATACAAATAGACACATCTTTTCAACATAGTAACACAAAAATATTGCATAGAGGAATCAAAGACTTCTGAACAATTGCAAAACACAGATTATGTTTACAATCACAGCTTTTGGGCATCTATTTTACAAGTTTCAAAAATTTACCCACAGTTTTAGGTTCTATTGTTATGTAGTGGCTTGCAAAGGAATCAAAAGAATCATTGTCTGAGTAGTTGCTGGTTTGCTGTTTAAAGCAATGTATTTATTTTTTATGTATTGTAAATGGGGATGACTTTAATCCATGCTGTAGTTAAGGGAAGTTTGGCAGCATTTTTTTAACTAATTTATATCCAGAGAATAAGTTTATTCCATTGGTTTGGCTTTGAAATGTGTTGGTGCAGGAACCTTGTCAATTTGCTGTCATGCATCTTGTTGTTATCACATATTTCTGCCACTATATGTCAGTGATTGAGGGAATGAATGCTGAACATGGTGAATGTGGTGCCAATCAAGTAAACTGCTTTGTCCTGGATGGTGTCGAGCTTCTTAAATGTTGTTGGAGTTGTATTTATCCAAACAAGACACAAGTATTCCTTCACACAGCTGACTCGTACATAGTAGAGGATGGATGAGCACTGGGGAGACAACAGAAGAGTTGTTTGACGCAGAATTGCTAGTCTCTGACCTGCTTTTAAAGTCATTGTATTTACATGGCTGGTTCAGTTCAGTCAGTTGCTGGACAAATCTGTACATTCTCCCCATGTCTGAGGGGTTTCAGCTGGGTGCTCTGGTTTCCTCCCACAGACCAAAGAT
Source organism: Rhincodon typus (assembly GCF_021869965.1). NCBI lineage: Eukaryota > Metazoa > Chordata > Chondrichthyes > Orectolobiformes > Rhincodontidae > Rhincodon > Rhincodon typus. The sequence goes on along the minus strand of NC_063332.1, from coordinate 56,925,532 downwards.
GTGTGGGTCAGGTGGATTGGCCATGCTAAATTGTCCGTAGTGTCCTGGGGTGTGTAAGTTAAGTGGATTAGCCATGGGAAATGTAGGGTTACAGGGAAAGGGTAGGGGTATGGGTCTGGGTTGGGTGTTCTTTGGTGGGGCGGTGTAGACTTGTTGGGTTGAATGGCCCGTTTCCACACTGTAGGGATTCTACGATACTACTGTACTGTACTAAACTATACTCAGCCCTGAGATGTTGATAATGAGGGGCACAATGATGGTAATGCCATTGAACATCTAGAATAGAAGAAAGACTGCCATACAGAGAAATGTGGGAGTCCTTGTCCATGAATCACAAATAGCTAGCATATAAATTACTGGCAATAAGGAAGTCAAATGTTTGAATTTATTTCAAAGGGAATTAAAACAGCATTAAGACAGCATTAAAACAGGGAAGTTTTACTATGCTATGCATGACACTAGTTATACCACAGCTGGAATACTGTGAACAGTTTTGGTCCCTTTACCTAAGGCAAGATATATGTGCATTTATGCATTTCAGGTAAGATTTACCAGGGTGATCATTAGTCTCAAGAGATTTTCTTATGAGGAGAGATTGAGTAGGCTAGACCTGCAATGAATGGAGTTTAGAAGAATGAAAGGAGACGTGGTTGAAATATACAAGGTTTTTAAGGGGCTTGGCAGGGTAGATGCAGAAAGAATTTTTCCTTTGTGGGAAAGAAGAGGACCAAAGGGTATAGTCTCAAAGTAAGCAATCACCCAGTTAGTACAAAGATAAGGAAGAATATCTTCTCTCAATGGGCAATGAATCTGTGGATTTCTTTACAACAGAGGGGATTCAAGACTGGATCATTAAGTACTTGGGATGAAGGAGAGCACTTACGTTGCCACAGTCCTTCTTGTCTGGTTTGTAGTATCCAGTGAGAGAGGGTCTTGACCACAACAGAGTGGTGACTAGGAGCTAGATCTTCGATAATGACCTTCACAACATGCTAACTCTCAAGCCCAGTCTGGTAAACACTGAGAACATTCAGTCCTGTAAGCACATCCCAGAAGGGGTGAAACTGACTTTTTAATTCCATCCTTGTGTATACTTCAAAGCAAAAAACACAAACTGTACCTGCAATTTTGGACATAATCCACAGCTTGCTGTTGAACAGTGCGTAGTTGGCTCCTCATCGTCTTTGTAGTCACAAGAGAATACAATCTAGTCTATGTTGACTTGCCTCTTCATCTCCGCAAAGGACTGTTTAGGGTGGTTCTGTTTGCATCCATAGGGTATGACATTCTGTGGGTCTCTCTCTCTCTCTCTCCAAACGGCCATTCATTTTACAATTGCAGCTAGTTTTGGCAGCATCCGTGCTCTTTTTAAAAAAAACTCATTTTGGAATTATAAGTTTAAAAAGTGTCCACAGTACTTTGAGGTTTTGACCCATAGTCATGACACCTAGGCATGATGTGAGGAACACCTAAAATAGTGGAATGATTAAAGGAACCAAAATTCCAAAGTCCTCTGTTCATCCAAAGTTGGGGCACCTATCTCATGCCATGTTTCAAAATACATGTAAAATATCCAAAATTGTTATTTTATGAATGAAAACTATCCCATTTGCACTTTTTGTTGTTGTATATGGCAGTTGGAGCCTTCAAGAGTTAACTGATGTTTAGGACATGCCCCGCACCTCAGGATGTAAAGACCTGTTTGTGAGAGCAACTAACCAGTCTCCAACATTCATTAAATACTCAACAGTTACTTTCTTAACTCGCACTGAGAAAGAATTTGTTAAGATCACTGTGGTAAGGAGCTAACCTCTGCTCTTCCTGCAATTCATGCTGGACTCAAAGGTTACTGGATATAGGTGAGATGTGGAGTTGAGTCCACAGTCAATTGAGCCGCGATCTTATTGAATAGTGGAGCACTCTTTAGGGGCCAAATGGCCCACTCCTGCTCCTAATTTGTATGTTAAAAGTATTGAGATTCCAGGTCAGTTGCAACACGTCTGAGCTATCTTAGATTGGATCACAGACATTGACCAAGATGACTGTTAGCAGCAGCAACAGCCTGCTGAGGAGAGACATGCAGGAGGCCAGAGGAGGGAAGCTAGTCATCAGAGAAGGGAGTTATTGATTTGATTTGCAAAAAGCACTACCCATGAACCAGGGTTTACAGTCAGTGGCTCGATTACTTAACTGATTGGAAGAGCAATGCTCCTTTAGACTCAGATTGTAAAATCAGTTTGGGGTAGATATCTGCAGCATTCTGGAGGGAAACTTTATTTCTACTAGATGTCATCATTGTGCATTATCGGTCACTGTGAGAGCGATCACCACTATAATGGAATCTTTGAATGAAAACTTTGTAATTTTTTAAAGACAGATGTTAATTGAAAAGTGATTTAAAACGAGAAAGGAATCTAATGTTTCCAGTTTCTAAAACTGAAACTAAGATTAGAAAGAAAAATATTTGAAGAGACTGAAGTTGGTTTAAACCATATAAAGGACTCAGAGCTCAGGGAAAGGTAATGATCATAATGGTGCGGTACGGGCTGGATGAAGAAGACAGAGGCTAGATGCAAAAGCTGAACATATCAATTATACAGATGTTGCAGTCATTCTATTTGATAGATCAATGCCATCCAAACTGTTAAAAGCAGAGTGAGGCAAGCACTACATATCTGTTTCATTTTGAGGAAAATTGTGTCCATGCTACTTGGGTTTGTTATGTGCTGCTGTCCCAGATTAAATCATGAAAGAAGAGAATCTCGAAATTCGTTACAAAGTTGGCAGAGCTTTGAAAGATTTAATGACTGATAATATATGTTGAATGGAGAGCCATGCATTATAAAATCCTTCTTTTTTTCTCTGCATCCACACGTGTTTTGTAAGCTCGTAGCTTCAGAAGATTATGATAGTTATGCATAGGTTTGTTCCCCTAATAGTTACATTTGGAAGTGTTTCAATAGGTCGTTCAAAACAACCGTCCAAAGGTTAGTTAATCCGTTTTAATCTGTGAGAGAGCCCGGGGCAGCAGCGGGGAAGAAGGTGAGGCTAAATTACTGCTGTTAACTCTGAAGACCTGGAATACAATGAAGTTCCAGGAGCCCTTTGAAGCGGCTCAGAGTTGTGGGTCAAGGAACTCCAGGAGCAATATATGCTTGGTGCAGCTTGGGAGTCTGTAGTTCACAGAAACCGAGGGGCAGTGCCAATTTATTAAGCTAGCTGTTTATAACGGAGCTGGGATTGTGTCCATAATTAGAAGTAGCAGTGCAGCTTTGTAGCTCCAGTGGTGCACAATCTCATGAGAAGAGTCTGAACCGCTAGGAGGTGAGCGATCATGGTGGCAGTGCAGGTTGGTACACTTTTAAAGAACTAACAAGTTAGGACTTCAAAAGTGAAGAGTTGATATCTCTTGTGAAGGAGACTTAGGGTTTTAGTGAGATTCAGTGATCCATTGTGTCACTCAGTTGGTAGCTGAGAAACCTATGAGATTTATTTTGACTGTGTCTGCTATTTGATGTGCTCCGTAGTGTGCTCAACCAAGGTTTGTCTGTGAAACCATAGTCATCTCTTCTTAATTCTGATGTCAGTGCAAGGATTGTGTGTAATACAAATTAAAATGTATTACTTTTTTAAACTTGTTTGGCAAAGTTTAACTTGTTTGGTCAAAATTAGGGAATCTTGTATTTAATTCCCTCAGTAAGCATTTTAGCTGCAGCAGTGGGAGCAGTAAGAGCGAGAACCAGGGGGCTGCTGGGAAGATAAGTTCTTCATTTCGGCAGCGGAGCTGAGTGGGAGCAATCGAATTGCGCCCTGGGAAGGTGAGTGAACTGATATATTTGGGCAGTGGCTAAACCCGAGACACTACACGTGTAGCGTCTCCCACCCACCCTCCTCCTCTGACCAAAAAAAAAGGCTCTGTGGTGTGTTGATAAGGTAAGGCTTTTCTTTTTCTTTTTTTTATCATGTGCTGGTAAGTGGAGTGATTGGTAATAATTTATTCATTTCATTTATCTAGTATTTGATATTATAGTAGGACTAATTTAAGCTTAAGAGTAAAAATGGCAGGAGATCCCAGACCCATGTTATGCTCCTCTTGCTCAATGTGGGAGCTCAGGGATGGGGCTGATGTCCCTGACTACTACACGTGCAGGAAGTGTGTCCAGCTGCAGCTCTTGTTAGACCACATGACGGCTCTGGAGCTGCGGATGGACTCACTTTGGAGCATCCGCGATGCTGAGGAAGTCATGGATAGCACGTTTAGCAAATTGGTCACACTGCAGATTAGCATTGCTGAGGGAGAAAGGGAATGGGTGACCAAAAGGCAGAAAAATGCAGGAAGGCAGTGCAGGTGTCCCCTGCGCGGTCATCTCCCTCCAAAACAGGTATACCGTTTTGGATACTGGTGGGGGAGATGGCTCACCAGGGGAAGGCAGCAGTAGCCAGGTTCATGGCACCGTGGCTGACTCTGCTGTACAGAAGGGGGGAGAAAGAGGGGAAGGACTATAGTCATAGGGGATTCGATTGTAAGGGGAGTAAATAGGCGGTTCTGTGGTCGAAAACGAGACTCCCGAATGGTATGCTGCCTCCCAGGTGCACGGGTCAGGGATGTCTCAATCGACTACAGGACATTCTGAAGGGGGAGGGTGAACAGCCAGCTGTCGTGGTGCGTATCGGCACCAATGATATCAGTAATAAACGGGATGAGGTCCTACAAGCAGAATTTAGGGAGTTAGGATCCAAGTTAAAAAGTAGGACCTCAGAGGTAGTAATCTCAGGATTGCTACCAGTGCCACGTGCTAGTCAGAGTAGAAATGAAAGAATAGGCAGGATAAATGAGTGGCTTGAGAGATGGTGCAGGAGGGAGGGGTTCAGATTTTTGGGGCGTTGGGACTGGTTCTGGGGGAGGTGAGTTACAAATCAGATGGTCTACACCTGGGCAGGACTGGAACCAATGTCCTCGGGGCTGCTTTTGCTAACACTGTTGGGGAGAGTTTAACTAATGTGGCAGGGGGATGGGAACCAATGAGGAGGTTAGTGGACGGTAAGGGGGTAGTAACTAAAGCCTGTAAGGAACTAGATAATGAAGTCAGTGTGACTAAGGGGAAGAGTAGGCAAAGAGCAGATGATGAACACAAAGGGACAGGTGGTCTGAGGTGCATTTGTTTTAATGTTTTAATGTGAGAAGTGTAGTAGGTAAGGCAGATGAACTCAGGGCTTGGATTAGTACCTGGGAATATGATGTTATTGCTATTACTGAGACTTGGTTGAGGGAAGGGCAAGATTGGCAACTAAATACCCCAGGATATAGATGCTTCAGGCGGGATAGAGAGGGAGGTAAAAGAGGTGGAGGAGTTGCATTACTGGTCAAAGAGGATATCACAGCTGTGCTGAAGGAGGGCACTATGGAGGACTCGAGCAGTGAGGCAATATGGGCAGAGCTCAGAAATAGGAAGGGTGCGGTAACAATGTTGGGGCTGTACTACAGGCCTCCCAACAGCGAGCATGAAATAGAGGTACAATATGTAGACAGATTATGGAAAGATGTAGGAGCAACAGGGTGGTGGTGATGACAGATTTTAATTTTCCCAACATTGACTGGGATTCACTTAGTGTTAGGAGTTTCGATGGAGCAGAAATTGCAAGTAGCATCCAGGAGTGTTTTATGGAACAGTATGTAAATAGTCCAACTTGGGAAGGGGCCATACTGGACCTGGTGTTGGGGAATGATCCCGGCCAGGTGGTTGAAATTTCAGTAGGGGATTTCTTTGGGAATAGTGATCAAAATTCCATAAGTTTTAGAATCCTCATGGACAAAGACGAGAGTGGCCCTAAAGGAAGAGTGTTAAATTGGGGGAAGGCCAATTATAGCAAAATTCAGCAGGAGTTGGGGAATGTGGATTGGGAGCAACTGTTTGAGGGTAAATCCACATTTGATATGTGGGAGGTTTTAAAGAGAGGTTGATTAGAGGGCAGGACTGACATGTCCCTATGAAAATGAGGGATAGAAAGGGCAAGGATTAGGGAACCATGGATGACAGGTGAAATTGTGAAACTAGCAAAGAGGAAAAAGGTAGCATACATAAGGTCTAGGCGACTGAAAACAGACGAAGCTTTGGAAGAATATCGGGAAAGTAGTACCAATCTGAAACGAAGAATTAAGAGGGCTAAAAGGGGTCATGAGATATCTTTAGCAAACAGGGTTAAGGAAAATCCCAAAGCCTTTTATTCGTACATAAGGAGCAAGAGGGTAACTAGAGAAAGGGTTGGCCCACTCAAGGACAAAGGAGAGAAGTTATGCAAGGAGTCAGAGAAAATGAGTGAGATTCTTAATGAGTACTTTGCATCGGTATTCACTGAGGAGAGGGACATGACGGATGTTGAGGTTAGGGATAGATGTTTGATTACTCTGGGTTAAGTCGGCATAAGGAGGGGGGGAAGTGTTGGGCATTCTAAAAGACATTAGGGTGGACAAGTCCCCAGGTCTGGATGGGATCTATCCCAGGTTACTGAGGGAAGCGAGAGAGGAAATAGCTGGGGCCTTAAGATATCTTTGAGCACGGGTGAGGTCCCGGAAGACTGGAGAATAGCTAATGTTGTCCCCTTGTTTAAGAAGTGTAGCAAGGATAATCCAGGTAATTATAGACCGGCGAGCCTGACGTCAGTGGTGGGGAAGCTGCTGGAGAAGATACTGAGGGATAGGATCTGTTTACATTTGGAAGAAAATGGGCTTATTAGTGATCGACAGCATGGTTTTGTGCAGGGAAGGTCATGTCTTACCAACTTGATAGAATTCTTTGAGGAAGTGACAAAGTTGATAGATGAGGGAAAAGCTGTAGATGTCATATACATGGACTTCAGTAAGACATTTGATAAGTTTCCCCATGGTAGGCTGATGGAGAAAGTGAAGTCACATGGGGTCCAGGGTGTACTAGCTAGATGGATAGGGAACTGGCTGGGCAACAGGAGACAGAGAGTTGTAGTGGAAGGGAGTTTCTCAAAATGGAGAATTGTGACCAGTGGTGTTCCACAGGGATCTGTGTTGAGACCACTGTTGTTTGTGATATATGTAAATGATCTGGAGGAAGGTAGAGATGGTCTGATTAGAAAGTTTGTGGATTACACGAAGATTGGTGGAGTAGCAGATAGTGAAGGGGACTGTCGGAGAAGGCAGCAGAATATAGATAGATAGTTGAGCGGAGAAATGGCAGAAGGAGTTCAATCCAGGTAAATGCAAGGTGACGCATTTTGGAAGATCCAATTCAAGAGCGAACTATATGGTAAATGGAAAAGCCCTGGGGAAAATTGATACACAGAGAGATCTGGGTGTTTGGGCCCATTGTACCCTGAAGGTGGCAACGCAGTTCGATAGAGTGGTCAAGAAGGCATACGGCATGCTTTCATTCATCAGACGGGGTATTGAGTACAAGAGTTGGCAGGTCATGTTGCAGTTGTATAGGACTTTGGTTCGCCTACATTTGGAGTACTGCGTACTGTTCTGGTCGCCACATTACCAAAAGGATGTGGATGCTTTGGAGAAGGTGCAGAGGAGATTCGCCAGAATGTTGCCTGGTATGGAGGGCGCTAGCTATGAAGAGAAGTTGAGTAGATTAGGATTATTTACATTAGAAAGACGGAGGTTGAGGAGGGACCTGATTGAGGTCTACAAAATCATGAGAGGTATAGACAGGGTGGATAGCAAGAAGCTTTTTCCCAGAGTGGGCTACTCAATTACTCGGGGTCACGATTTCAAGGTGAGAGAGGAAACGTTTAAGGGAGATATGGGTGGAAAGTTGTTTACGCAGAGGATGGTGGGTGCCTGGAACGCGTTGCCAGCGGAGTTGGTAGAGGCGGGTACGATAGCGTCATTTAAGACGTATCTAGACAGATACATGAATGGGCAGGGAGCAGAGGGATACAGATCCTTGGAAAATAGGCGACAGATTTAGATAGAGGATCTGGATCAGCGCAGGCTTGGATGGCCGAAGGGCCTGTTCCTGTGCTGTAATTTTCTTTGTTCTTTGTTCTAAGCACTTACAATTTCAAACATAATCCTAATCAGATCAAATAAATTAGAAGCAGAAGTCGGCCACTCAACACCTCAAGCCTGCTCTGGAATTCATTTAATATGTTCATATTTTTAATTCCACATTTGCATCGATTCTTGATAACGCTTGGTCCCCCTACCTAACGAGAATCTGTCTATGTTTGTCTTAAAAATATTTAATGACCCCGCCCCCACAGCCTTTTGATGCAGAGAATTCCAAAGTCTTCTCAGCTCTATCCTAAAAGATTGATCCTAAATTTTAATATAGTGCCCCCTAGTCCTGGATTTATGCACAGGTGGAAGCATTCTTTCCACATCCAACTGGTCAAGGCCATTTAGGATCGTGCAGACTTCCAATCAAATCCTCGTCACTTTTCTAAACTCGAGTGGACACAAGGCTCATCTGCCCAACATGTCCCCATAAGACAACTCCTCATTCCAAGTGTCAATCTAGGAAACACATTGATCATAAAATAAATTGGCAGTCTTGTTGGGTTTCACAACATAAATATGGGTCTGGTCTGGGATCAGAAAACAAGCCACTTTGTAAGCGCTGTTTTAGTTCTGTCTGCTTTTTAAATTTGAACTTTATACCCAACTGTACTTTTCCTGTTAATTCAGGTTTATGTTAATCCTAGGTTTTAGAGTCTCGGTAGTTACACAAATGATATTGAATGTTTGCTTTGCTTGACTCTGGCAGAGGAAATCATTTGTTTTGTACCATCGAGAATTGTGATTTCATTCTTCCATTAAATAAGTGAGATTCAGGCTTCTACTTCTTAAAAAAATAACATAAGTAACCAGCTTTGACAGAGGTCATAGTAAAATTGGGACCTCTTTGTGGGACGGCAAAAACACAGACAGATAATGTTGGGATTTGATGAAATTTTAGGCTTGCATGATTTCACAATTAATTTTACCTCAGCTATTGCAAAGCAGAATGTCTGTTCCAATTGCTGAGACTTCTCTTCAGGGAAAAGATTACCCTTGATAATTTACAATAATTAGCTAAGGTTAGGTGAATAGCATTAGAAGAAAAGCTAAACGCATAGTGAAAATTAATGGCTAAAAAAGCAGAAATGGTTCAATTGCTGAGTCAATATTTGAAACTCATGAAAGACTAGGTAAACACTGATATATAGAAACTTAAATTAGCTAAAAAGTAGTTGCAGATAGCGAAACTTCAAATGGGAAAGAAATGAAGCAGCTCGAGTTAGAAAAAATGAAAGAGAAATGAGAACTCTTGAACTCTTGAAGTAAAAAAAAATTAGGTGACAGAGTGAAGGAAAACATAATAATTTAGACAATGAGTAGGGTCTTATTCAAAGTTTGAATTGGGTAGAAATATTTGCTTAGTGCTTGAAATTGATGGAGACAGATTTGAGAGATATTTTGTCTGAGTTGCAAAAGTTGTGACAAAGCTAAGTACATATTAATTTGTGTATTGCAACATATTTTGATGGCAAAACTATTGGACGTTATTCAAGATTTTCAGAAGATCAATCTTTAGATTATTAAATCTATAGTACTTACCTGTGGACTTGTCTCTGAACTTGTCCTAAAATTTAGGATCCTAAAGGCAAAAAAGTACCATTGAACATTCAAGTGGTTGTTAACTTGCTCGCTGAGCTGACTTGTTTGCGTTCAGATGTTTCACCACCACGCTAGGTAACATCGTCAGTGAGGCCTCCAATGAAGTAATGTTGTTCTCCTCCACCGTCTGGTCTGTTATAGTGAGTAGTGTCATTTCCAGTTTTGTTCTGTATGGGTTTTTACATGGGGTCCAATTCTATATGTTTGTTGATTGCATTATGGTTGGGAACCATGCCTCTAGGAATTCCCATGTGTGTCTATGTTTGGCTTAGGCTACTATAGTTATGTTTTTCCCGTTAAACTGATGACCTTCATTGTCTGAGTGTACTGATATTAAGGAAAGTTTGTTGTGTCGTTTTGCTGCCAGCTGATGTTCATGTATTCTGATAGCTAGTTTCCTTCCTGTCTGTCCAATGTAAGGCTTGTGGCAGTCATTGCATGGCATAGCATCTGACCTGCTCTTGTGGCTCCAGTATTGATGTGGCTAGTCCAGTTCTGATGAAGAGTTTTGGCCTGAAAAGTTGACTTTCCTGCTCCTCAGATGCTGTCTGACTGGCTGTGCTTTTCCAGCTCCACATTTATTGATTCTAGTTTCTAGCATCTGCAGTCCTTACCGTCTCCTAGTCCAGTTCGGTATCTGGTCAATGGTAAACCCAAGGACATTCTCACAGTGTCAGCAATTCTGCATGGTCCCAACAAGCAGCTTCAGTCTACACTGCTTAATGACTGACTGGCCATTGGAAATCCTGCACTTTTAGCTTACACAGATCATAATCTACTCGTGCTTTTGAGGAAGTGCCTCATGAAAAATCTTCAGTTGTTTCACTGGAGCTTTATGCTACTGTCTTTCTCCTTGAAGACTGAATATGCTGCTGGATTAAATAATGTAATTGCTGGTGCTCTGTCCAAAGTTTAAGAAAGTGGCGTAGGACAGAAGCAGCTTCTGAGTAATGATTATTCAATGATTTTTGAACATTGCTCGTCCTAATTATTACAAGAATGTGTTTTATTCTCTTGCTTAAACTCATAACTTTGCAAATATATTGTGAAGTGTGAAAAGATCACCTGTTGTGTATGTAATAATGTATTTCCTGTACTGGCTAAGATTACTAAGGTCCTTCCTTCTCAACATTGTCCCTCACCTGAGGCATGATGACTCAGGTTAAACTCACCATCAGTAGTTTTGATCTAATAACAAAGCAGCCCTATGGTCATCTAGGACTGCAATGACATTTGATACATTTGTAAAAATGTCTTGGATGAAAACAGCTTACTATATTTCAAAATAAGGCTTGACTTTTCCCTAGGTTGAGTATGGTTGAATCTATGATTACAGTTTTTGTATTGGGTTTTATAATTTTATTATAATTACCTTTTTTTATTAAGTGCCATCTGCCTGTTAAGTTATATATAACTTTCAGTGTTTTAGAGGTTGTTACCAAAAATAATATTTGCTGTTTGCTTGGAAAGAAAAATGATTTCATTTGAAAATTTTAAAATATGGCTTTGTTCCTAAATAATCAGGATTCAGATTTCTTCTTTAAAACAAAATTGATAACTGGCCTTGACTGATATCCACCCTCAACCTTTTTATCTCTGTATTCTTCTGCAAGTGGAACAAGGCACTGAGCATATATTGTCGGTGGAGAAGACCAATGAAACATAATGGAGAACGAAGATGAGGATGTAAATGTTGATCCCGATGCAGCACCATCCACTCATATTGTTGCATGTGATTCCTTTATAACTATAAGGTTTTATTGCCAATTGCACAGAACTGAAGTAACAGTAACATATAACGGTCATTCTCCAACAGCTCCACTGATACTAAGCATACTTGCAATCTGTCCATTGCACAACCTCCTTTATTTTATCTTTTCATTTGTCAACATGCAATTAAACACCCAAGTAGCCATTAAACAACTGAGAGTAGGCACACAATAAAGTGGTGCGAGGTAATAAACTACATGATTGTAGTAAACAGAAAATTAACGACAGAAAGGTTTTATATACACCTTTGTGCATGTCCTTGTACAAATGCATAGCTTTTTCTTTACCTTCTACTCCTACAGAATGCAAAATCAGAAGGTGTTGATGCACTCAGTTCCCTGCTCTTACCGCTGCAACGTTCCCTGTTGATAAGCTCTAACTGTTTGAGCTGATGAGGACTCTGGCAAAAATTATTCCACCTGCAGTTATGCTGGGTTAGATTTCATCAGCAACAGAGGAGTCAGCTTGTCTAATGTTAGCTGAGGTAAGATTAACATGGCAGAAGTGGTAGCATTTTGAGTGGAAGTCTCACTTCCATATCTTCCTTTCATGGCCACATCTCACTCCTACCACTCTGTTGCAGGGTAGCTCTGCATCGATAAGCAAAGCACTTTAAGATTGAAGGCAAAGTCATCCTTCATCCTATTTACAACTTCATGTGTGTTGGCATCTAGATGTTTCACTACAATGATCATGGACTCATTTGATGATCCAAATGATGTTTCATGGAATATGTACAAATGTATCCTCACAATGCTCTGCACTCTACTCACACTGAGCTGGACTCTTCCATTCTCTTTGCAATCACCAAGAGCAATGTGCATAGAAGAACTGCTACATTGCTAAAACAAGATAGAACAAATCCTGTAGTTTAAAGATTTGGAAGACAAGAAGTCAATGAAAATTATACATACTGTCATGAAATGAAGACCTATGCTTACTTAATGCTTTGTGATATCTCAGAAATTTCTCAATTATGAATGAATTAGTTTGAAGTCCTGTGACAGTTACTATGGACTTGATCTTGGCAAAGTATAGATGCAGGGAGTTGAAAAAGCATATAGGAGTTCAAAAGGAATTTGAGAGAAAGGTGCAGAGGACTAATGACCATAGCAGTATTGACAAAATGCAAGCTAGAAAATTTGTGACAGACTGAGAGTCATGAGGTATCTCTAAGGAATCACTAACAGGGAAGAAACGATCAAAGTTAAATACTTCTGGATTACCTCTCATGCATTTATAATGGAACATACATCCATGCAGTCAGGTTTCCAATTTGTATACATTTGTGCACGTGAATATCTGTGAGACGACTTTATTCCTGATAAATTGATAATTGATGCCAGTTGACTTTCATCATAACTTATACAATGCAAAGGATAACAGTGCAAAATGCAGCTTTGTAGCACCCATAGATTTTCGTATATGTGAGCTGTTTTGCAGCAAAAGGACGCTCATGCAATTATGTATTTGACACTAACATACTGAAGTAGCAATGAAGAAATAATAAATTTAAAAATGGTTATGAATAGGTTAGTTGAATGGACCAAGATTTGTCAGATGAATTTTAATATGGTTAAGTGTGAGGTTATCCATTTTGGTTAGAGGATGAGAAAGGCAACTTATTATCCAAATGGAGAGAACCGTCAGAGTGTTTCAGCAGATAGAGATCTGGGTGTACTCATGCATAAATCACAAAAAAAAACTAGCATGCAGATGTAGCAGAAAACAAGGGAGGCAAATGGAATTTTGGCATTTATTGCTAAAGGAATAGAGAATAAAAGTAGGGAAGTGTTGCTGCAACTAAACAAGGCATTAGTGAGATCACACTTGGAGTACTATGTATAATTTTGATCCCTTACTTGAGGAGAGTTGCAGTTGTATTAGAGGAAATTCGAAGGAGGTTCACTAGATTGATTTTAGAGTTGAGGGCCTTGTCCTATGAAGAGAGTTGGAGCAGTTTAGACCTACACTCTCCAGACTTCAGAAGAATGAGAGGAGATCTAATTGAGGTATATAAGATGTTAAAGGGGATTGACAAAGTAGGCATAGCAAGGACGATTCCCCTCGTGGGGCAATCTAGAAAGAGAGGTCATAGTTTTGGGATAAAGGATAGCAGATTTAAAACAGAGGTAAGGAGAAATTATTACACTCAAAGGGTCATGAATCTGTGGAATTCACTACCCACAAGAGTAATGTATCCTGGGACATTGAGCAAATTTAAGGAGGCGATAGACAGATTTTCAATTAGTAATGATTGAATGGTTACGAAGAGTGAGCGGGGAAGTGGAAATGAGGCTAAATGAGATTGGCCATGATTACATTAAATGGCAGAGCAAGCTAGAGAGGTTGAATTGCCTATCCTTTCTCCTAGTTCTTATGTCCTTATGTTCTTGTGTGGAACTTGCTCTTGTACCTACTGTGTTTATGTGGTGAGTCAGTTGAGTTCCTGATGAATGGGAACCCCCCAGAATATGGTGTGAAATCAGTGGATGTTGTGGTAACCATAACTGTTGCCGACATGCCTCCAGCATTTTTCAAAATCATTTATTCATTTGTTCATGGGATTTGAGCATTGCTGGATGGCCAGCATTATTGCCCATTTCCAGTTGCCCTTGAGAAGATGACGGTACCTGTGCAGTCCATGTGCTGCAGGTAGACACACAGGAAGGAGTTAAGGGATTTTGACCCAGGAATACTGAAGGAATAGTGATATATTTCCAAATCAGGATAGTGGGAGGATTGGAGACAATCTTGTAGTTGGTGGGATTCCCACGTATCTGCTGCCCTTGCCCTTTCAAAGGCTAGTGCTTTTGGGTTTGGAAGGTGCTGTCTAAGGAGCCTAGGTGAATTTCTGCAGTGCATCGTGTAGATAATACATACCCCAGATACTCAGCTCAATGGTGGAGGGAATGAATGTTTGTGGATGTGGAACCAATCAAGCGACTGCTTTGTCCTGGATGGTGTCAAGATTCTTGGATGTTTATGGGGCTGCACCCATATAGGCAAGTGGGAAGTATTCCATCACATTCCTAATTTGTGTCTCATAGATAGTGAGTGGGACTTTAGGGAGTTAGGAGGTGAGTACTCACCACAGTATTCCGGATCTTTGAAATGCTGTTGTAGTCATTCTGTTGTGGCAAGTCCAGTTGAGTTTCTGGTAAATGGTAAGCCCCAGCATAGTAGAGATTCAATGACGGTAATGCCATTGAATGTCAAAGGATTGTAGTTAGATTCTCTCTTGTTGGAGATGATTATTGTCTGGCAGAGATAGTAAGAACTACTGATGCTGGAGTCAGAGATAACACAGTGTGGAGCTGGAGGAACACAGCAGGCCCGATCTTGCCTGGACTGCTGTGTTCCTCCAGCTCCACACTGTATTATTGTCTGGCACTTGTGTGGCATGAATTTTACTTGCCAATTGTCGGTCCAAGTCTGAATATTGTCTCGGTGTTGGTATGTTTGGACGCAGACTGCTTCAGTATCTGAGGAGATGCAAATGATGGTGAACTTTATGCACTCATCAACAGACATTCCCATTTCTGACCTCATGGTGGGAGTCAGATACTTTAGAAACATTTAAGTGACTCTCGGACACGCACATGGAGGATAGTAAAATGCAGGGTATGTAGGGTAGATTGATCTTAGTAGGATAAAAGGTCAGCACAACATCGTGGGCCGAAGGGCCTGTACTGTGCTGTACTGTTCTATGTTCTTGATGAAGTAGCTGAAGATGGTTGGGTCTAGGGCAGTACCCTGAGGAATTCCTGGAGCTGAACTAACTGAATCCAATAAGCATAACCATCTTCCTATGTGCTGGGTATGACTCCAAAGAGTGGAGAGTTTTACCGATTCCCAAGCATTTCAGTTTTGTTACAGCTCCTTGATGGCACACTGTTCAATTCTGCCTTGTTGTCATTCTCACCTCACCTCTGAAATTCAGCTCTTGTCCATGTTTGAATCAAGACTGTAATGAGACCTGGAGCTATGATCTTGGCTGAACTCAAACTGGGGGTCACTGAGCAGGTTAGCACCGTTGATGACACTTCCATCACTGTATTGATGATCAAGAGTAGACTGGTGAGTGGTAATTG
The DNA here is from genome assembly GCF_021869965.1 of Rhincodon typus. Classification (NCBI taxonomy): domain Eukaryota; kingdom Metazoa; phylum Chordata; class Chondrichthyes; order Orectolobiformes; family Rhincodontidae; genus Rhincodon; species Rhincodon typus. The sequence goes on along the minus strand of NC_063332.1, from coordinate 56,910,031 downwards.
GCCAGGGCTGGATTTTTCCTGCTTTTTGTGTACAGGACAGACCTGGACAACTTTCCACCTTGTTAGGTAGATGTCAGTGTGGTAACTGTACAGGAAGAGAATGGCCAGGAGTGTGGCAAGTCCTGAAGCACAAGTCTTCAGTAGTATTGGCGGAATGTTGTCATAGTCACACTTTTTGCAATATTCAGCGCTTCCAGTTGTTTCTTGATATCATGTGGAGTGAATGAAATTGGCTGAAGACTGGTATCTGTGATGCAGGGGTCATTTGGAAAAGGCTGAGATGGATCATCCACTCGGCATTACTGGGTGATGTTTGTTGTGAATGCTTCAGCCTTAATTTTTGCACTGCTTTGTCAGTGCTATTATAGATGTCATAATAATCAGGCCTGTAAGAGATGTGCAGAAATGGGTATGAGTTAGAAACTTCATGGACTTGGAGTACAGGTCACAACTAGACAGTTACAGAATCCATTGGTGCTGATCATCTCTGGGAGTAGGCCCAAGTCAAGGTTCAGCTGCAGACTGATTAAACATTGGAGGATCCATGAATGCAGTTAAAATCCCAAGTGGGCAAGGGAAGACTTAAAAGAAAATATCCCACAGGTTTTATGTCAGAAAAGTTACAAGTAAGCAAAATACTTACAGCTCAAAACAAGCTTCAAAACTAATCTGGGAAGACACCACAAGGTATGGCTATGCTCTGCAAAATCAAGTTGGAAGACACAGTAGTATTGCCAAACCAGGATTATTATAGAGTCTTAGAGTCATAGAGATATACAGCACAGAAACAGATCCATGCCATACAGATATCCTAAATTAACCTAATTCCATTTGCCAGCATTTGACCCCTATCCCTCCAGGCCCTTCCCATTCACATACCCATCCAGATGCCTTTTAAATGTTGTAATTGTACCAGCCTCCACCACTTCCTCTGGCAACTCATTCCACACACTCACTACCCTCTGTGTGAAGATTTGCCTGTTAGGTCCCTTTTAAATCTTTCCCCTTTCACCTTAAATCTATGGCCTCTACTTTTGGATTCCCCTACCCTGGGGAAAAGACCTTGGCTATTCACCCTATCTGTGCCCCTCATGATTTTATAACCTTCTATAAGGCCACCCCTCAACCTCGGACACTCCAGAAAAAATATCCCCAGCCTATTCTGCCTCTCCTCTTGGCTCAAATCCTCCAAACTGGCAACATCTTTCTAAATCTTTTCTGAACCCTTACAAGTTTAACAATATCCTTCCCATTGCAAGGAGACTAGAATTGAACACAGTATTCCGAAAGTGGCCCACTAATGTCCTGTACAACCATTACGTGACCTCCCAACTCTTATACTCAATGCACTGACCAATAAAGGCAAGCGTACCAACCACCTTCTTCACTATCCTCTCTATCTGTAACTCCACTTTCAGGGAACTGTGAATCTGCAGTCCAGGTCCCTTTGTTTGGCAATATCATGTATTTTAATTTTGTTTACTAATCTGCTAGGTGAGATTTAATCAAAAGCCTTCTGAAAGTGCACCACATCCACTAGTTGTCCTTAACAGCTCTGGTAATAATATCCTCAAAAAACTCTTATAAAATTTGTCGAACATGATTCCCCTTCATCGATCTATGAGGCATAAACAGAGAAAGTCTAATGGAAGGCAAGACTTAGAAGACTGTTGAGGCTACAGAAAAGGCGCGTTATCTATTATTTAAACTGTGATAAAGGCAGGAATCATTTATTCAAACCACAGACAGCAAGACTTAGCCAGGAACAGAATGTAAAGCAACAGAAATTATTAGTGGTACTGAAAACAATACAGATCATCCAGGGAAATCTGTCAAAAGGATTCATCTTATAGTGCACCAAAGAGTTAGATTCATTCAGTAAAGCTGTTAAGAGAATGTGTAATGTGATTAAAGCTGGATTCACTCAGTAATGCAGTTAAGGAAGTGGCAATTGTTTATTAAGGCCATAATTAGCAGATGCATCTAGAAAAACCACACAAAAAACATCAGAAAACATCCATTTTACTCACAGAAAGTGGAATTGTCAAATTTAAAGGCAGAAGACAGGAAACCATTCTGCGACCACCACCCCCCACACCCCTCATCTTCAGCTCCCCCTAACCCCACATCCAGTCCTGAAGAAGAGTAATACCCGAAACGTTGACTTCTCCTCTCCTCTAGATGCTGCCTGGCTTGCTGTGTCCTTGCAGCCTCCTACATTAGTTTGGTATGACCTGTTGAGAAGGGGGAAATCAGTTCTCCTCTGAGTCGATTGTAATGAATATTTTTTATTTATTTTGTTTTACCAAGACATTTCAATCAGCCTATAATTAACCAAATCAAAATGCAGGAGCCAAATGATAAGGTTATCTTGAATTGAAGAAAGAAATTTATTATTTTAATTCAGAAAAAAAGCTAAAAGCATGTTATCAAACACACACAAACACAGTTAATAACATTAAAAAGGAGAAGGTTGCCTAGTACATACAGAAACACAGTTCTGTTTTAAGTCTTTAGAGTCTTTGAGGGGTGCGAGAGTTTAAAACTGAGGACATATAGTTTACTGTTGACTCATATTCTCCAGCAGCAGCAGCAAAGTTTGCAGATCTTGACTGTTTAGTAAATGGTTGATGACCCAAGTTGCCTTTTCACCAGACACTGACAACACAGAGAGGCAGAGAGAGAGAGAGAGAGAGAGACAGAGAGAGGGACATTTCCAGATTGTTGTTCTTGTTATCAAGTCATTTTTTTTTCATTGGCGAAACCAAGCGGAGGCTTGGAGACCACTTTGTGGAACACCTACGCTCGGTTCATGACAAACGACTGCACCTCCCAGTCGCGAACCACTTCAACTCCCCCTCTCACTCCTTGGACAACATGTCCATCCTGGGCCTTCTCCAGCGCCGCAACGATGCTACCCGAAGGCTGCAGGAACAGCACCTCATATTTTGTTTGGGAACCCTGCAGCCCAATGGTTTCAATGTGGACTTCACAAGTTTCAAAATCTCCCCACCCCCGACCTCATCCCAAAACCAGCCCAATTCATCCCCACCTCTTTGACCTGTCCGTCTTTTCTCCCACCTATCCGCTCCTCCCACCTCAAGCCCCACCCCCACCCCCACCTCCTACCTACCAGCCTCATCCCCGCCTCCTTGACCTGTCCGTCTTCCCTCAATTGACCAACCCCCATCCCAACTACCTACCTACACCCACCTTTACTGGCTCCATCCCCGCCTCCTTGACCCGTCTGTCTTCTCTCCACCTATCCGCTCTTTTATCCACCTTCCATCATCACGTCCCCCCCTCTCTCTATTTATTCCAGAATCCCCTTCCCCTCCCTCATTTCTGAAGAAGGGTCCAGACCCAAAACATCAGCTTTCCTGCTCCTCTGATGCTGCCTGGCCTGCTGTGTTCATCCGGCTCTACACCTCGTTATCTCTATTTTTTTTTCCCTGTCTGCTTTGCCGCTCCTTTGTATATTTTGAGTCTGTTTCATTGGCCTTTCAAACTAGATACTCCTCGGAAACCTTTCATCTCCCAGTATGTGAACTTACCATGCATGTGCACGTTAAACAGGATGCAAATTTCTTGAAGTTGACTTAGTTATCTGGTTTCACTGTATTTGGATGAAACGGTAATTTCAGTGCAGATGGAATTTTTTTATACCTCACTCTGGTTTCACGTATCTTGCCTTAAACTGTGGTAAGGTAATCAAGGCAGCCTTTTTTTTTAATTTAAAGACCCCCTTAGCCCATAAAGGCCTCAGGTATTAAGAGTCATAAACTACAAATTGAATATTGATAGTCCATTTTTCTATTATCATAATAAGTTCAGAAGACAGAATCCCCCACTTTCACTGTAAAAGTATAGTTAAGCAGCAGCATACAATGGCAACATTGCCAAACTGCAGAATTAAAAGCCTTTAGACAAAGGAAAATAGATCATCATGACAGCATCAATAATGTTACCAGGAAGACTCAATTTCAGCGATAAGTCAAATGAAACACATTGGCTATCTAGAGAAAAAAAAAGACTCCAGCATCTGCAATTCTTACTATTTCTTCTGGTAAAAGAGAAGTGCTTCCAAATTAGAGATAAATCAAAAGCTGGTCAAGTAAATATACTTTTGTTTTTGGAGGACTGTGTACAGTTCTGGTCACCCTGCTATGGGAACGACATTATTAAATTGGACAGGGCTCAGAAAAGATTTACCAGGATGTTGCCAGGACTGGAGGGCTTGAGTTATAAGGATAGGATGGATAGGCTATGACCTTTTTTCACTGGAGTGTAGGAGGTTGAGGGGTTACCTTACAGAGGTTTATAAAATCATGAGGGGTATAGATAGGGTGAATAGCAAGGATCTTTTCCCTTGGGTGGAGGAGTTCAAAACTAGGGGGCATATTTTTAAGGTGAGAGGAGAAGGTTTTCAAAAGGTCTTAAGGGGCAATTTTTTTTACACAGAGAATGCTTCATATGTGGAATGAACTGCCAGAGGAAGTGGTGGATTCAGGTACATGTACAATATTTAAAAGACATTTGGGTAAGCACATGAATTGGAGGGATATGGGCCAAGCGCAGACAAGTGGGACTAGTTTGGGCTGGGAATGTGGTCGGCATGAACTAGATCGATCGAAGAGTCTGTTCCCATGCTGTATGACTCTAAACAGCACAGCGAGGAATTTGCAGGCATAGCATTGATAGAAGGACATGTTATTTGACATGCAGAGGAAGGATTGTAGGTTCCTGCTCTATGGAACCAAATGTCACCTTTTCGAACAGTGCCTCAGCAATCCTGGTAAACTCAAACACAAATTCCTAGATTGTTAAGACACTGATGGCCCTCTGTCACTGGTGGAAGGCTTCTATGTCTAAGGCTTTGGTAGTAATTCAGGCATTGGTTATCAGATGCTGCATCATGGTTGCATCTACAAATGTTTTCATGAAGTTTATCACATCCACACTGGAAAAGACAGACTCCAAGCTCTGCGCAAAGCCCTGTGCTAGGTTGGAGCCAAACTCCTCCATACTTATTGGCAGTGACAACAGCAGACTTACCATTACACCTAAGCAGCAACACACTGATAATTTCACTGTGCAAGCCCATCAGCCTTTTTGTATACTTTGCCCCATATTCATCTGAGACGTCAGTAGTACCCTTCTCCCCAATAGTCCACTCAGGCCTTGTAACTCTCCATGTGTGAATCATGTCTCCATATCACCCTCGTAATTATATACAATGCTCATATCTGAGCTGGTGGCTACCGGTATGGAGATAGTGAGAAATTATTTTGCCATGATCCATCTATTATTTCTCTTGGATTTCACACTCTTGTCCTACCTGGTGAGGTGGCATGACTTAAATATCTGAAAGTAGGGGAGGGTTATGCTGAGGGAAGTGCGGGAGAAATGGAAAGAAGAATTGCCTAATTACACCTTGGAATTGGAAGAAATGAGGAGGAAATGGGATGTAAGAACATAGATTCAACATGCAAATGCCATTATTGCCATTGTTGACCATGTTTGTCTTCAGTGATAGTCAGCATCATCTCCTCAATAGGGGGCATAGATATCAATCTACACCTGCTGTTCGCCAGTTAAGAACTACTGCCTATGGTTGTATAGGCACCATCCTGACTGCACCATCCTGTCCAGCAAGGGGCAGGGATGTGTGTCAGTGAGTGCAATGCAATGTGTTTAGGTGATGAATGTGTCGTAGCAGGACTGCTTGACAGTCTGTGCAAATTGGTGGACATCATGTCAAGGTGCCATGTTGGACAGGGGTGGACAAAGTCAAAAATGACACGACACCAGGTTATAGTCCAACAAGTTTATTTGAAATCACAAGCTTTCAGAGTGCAACTCCTTTGCCAGGTGCAGTGAGAGGAGAACACACAGACATAGACTTTATAGGCAAAGAGATGAAGGGCAGAGAGATCAAAGGATCATACAACTAGTGTGAGTGGAGTGAACAAACCTAAGATGGCTGACTGACTGCCTCCTGTTGAATCTTTAATCATTCATATGTCCTGCATTCTATAAATTGCAGACACAGGATATGGAGAACTCTGTTAGAAAGGAGATGCAAGTTTCGATTGATTAAGATGAAAATTCCAGAATCTGTTTCAAGTTCACTGCCCCGAGATAATTAAAGGTTTCATTCGTGTCTGCCTGACTTGCCAAACTTCAAACAGGCAGAGCGATAAGAATATACAAAAGATGACACCTCAAGTCAGACACTGAATTGTAGGTGTGAGGCCTTGTCCAGAACCTGCCTTAGAGTTTTAATCTGGAATCAGGCTGATTTTATTCTAAAAGCAGGAATTTATAAAATGCCACACTGACTGACTGTGACTTCAAATTGTGTGTTTCATGAACAAAATAGAATTTTTCCACATGATTCACCCCATAGGTTTGTGGTTGTGTGCGCGCACGCGCGTAAGAGAGGGTCTGTGTGAGTGTGTGTGTGTTATTGTGTTTGTGTGAGAGTGTGTGTTTATGTGTGTATGCACATGAGTGTGTGTGTGAGAGAGTATATGTGTTGAGAGACTATGTGTGTCAGAGAAAATGTGTGTGCATGTGTGTGATAGAATGTGTGTGTGAGAGAGTGTATGTATGTGTGTCTGTGTGTGACTGTGTGTGTGTCTGTGTGTGACTGTGTGTGTGTGTCTGTGTGTGTGTATGTGTCTGTGTGTGTGTGTGTGTGTGTGTGTGTGAGAGAGAGAGTGTGTGTGTGAGAGTGCATGTGTGAGAACATGTGTGTGTGAGACAGTGTAATAAGTAATCCAAAACTGTACAAACTAATTAACGAAGAGAGATTATGGCAATTTATCAAGGTGATTCTGTCAAATCAGGGCAGTAAGGAAGATTTTGCAGATACAGAATGGTGTAGTGGGGTCATCTGCAGCATGACAGGAACCCAAGATCATGGTTGAGGCCATCTTCATGGGTACGTAATCTGCTTGGTGATTCTGCGTTATTGTGTATCTCAAAGTCCACCTTGGAGGATGTTTACCTGAAGATTTGAGGCTGAAAGCATTTGACCTCTGAAGTGTTCCCCCACTGGGAGGTAACATTCCTGTCTGGCGATTGTTGCGTGGTGTCCATTCATCTGTCGTTATAGCATCTGCATGGTCTCACCAATAAACCATGCCTCGGGGCATCCTTGCCTGTAGCGTATGACATAGACAACATTGGCTGGGTCACATGTATATCTGCCGCTTGCGGGATGGGTGTTGTTCCCACATGTGATGGTAGTGTCCATTCCAATGATCTGACATGTCTTGCAAAGGTTGCCATGGCAGGGTTGTGTAATGTTGTGGTTGATGTTGTCCTGAAGGCTGAGTCATTTGCTGCAAACAACGGCCTGTTTAAGGTTTGGTGATTGTTTGAAAGTGAGAAGTGGAGGCATAGGGAAGATCTTGGCGAGATACTCATCATCTTCGACATGATGAATGCTGTGAAGAACTTGGTGTAGTTTCTCACCTCCGGATAAGTACTGAATGACGAAGGGTACTCTATCGGTCGTATCCTGTGTGTGTCTTCTGAGGAGGTCATTCATCCAGACACATGGAACAGCCATGGGGACCAAATTTGCACCCCAATATGCCAACATCTTCTTCATATACAAGTTCGAGTAAGACTTCTTTGCTGCGTAGGACTTCTGACCAACACTATACACCAGAAACATTGATAACATTTTCTTCCGTTGGACTCATGGCGAGGAATCACCGAAACAACTACATAGTGATATCAGAGATAGTAGGAACTGCAGATGCTGGAGAATCCGAGACAACAAGGTGCAGGGCTGGATGAACACAGCAGGCCAAGCAGCATCATAGGAGCAGAGAGGCTGACGTTTCGGGCCTAGACCCTTTATCAACAAGTTTCATACACCATCAGACTTACCATGGTCTACTCTTCAAAATCAGTCTCATTCTTGGACACATGCATCTCTATCAAGGACAGACACTTCAGTACCTCACTCTACCGTAAGCCCAAGGATAACCTCACATTGCTGCACTTCTCTAGCTTCTACCCTAAACATGTTAAAAAAAGCCATCATCTACGAACAAGTCCTGCACATACACAGGATCTGCTCAGATGAGAAGGAACGGGGACGCCTGACGGACACCTGAAGGTTTTGAAGGACACCATCATAAGAACGGGGTACAATGCTCAACTCATCAATCGCCTGTTCCAACGCGCCACAGCAAAAAAACGCAATGGCCTCCTCAAAGACAGACACAGGATATGACTTTTAAAATATCCTTCGTCATCCAGTAATTACCCAGAGCAGAGAAGCTACGTATGTTCTTCACAGCCTTCAACATGTCTTTGATGATGATAAGCATCTCGCCAAGATCTTCCCTACACCTCCACTTCTCGCGTTCAAACAACCGCCAAACCTTAAACAGACCCGTGTATGCAGCAAACCTACCCAGCTGTCAGGATAATATTAACCACAACACCACACATCCCTGCCATGGCAACGTCTGCAAGATATGTCAGATCATTGACATGGATAGTGCCATCACATGTGGGAACACCACCCATCGCACACATGGTAAATACTCATGTGACTCGGGCAATGTTGTCTATCTCATACGCTGCAGGTAAGGATGCCCGAGGCACGGTATATTGGTGAGACCATGCAGATGCTATGACAATGGAGGAATGGACACTGTTCAACAATCACCAGACAGGAATGTTCCCTCCCAGTCGGGGAACACTTCAGCGATCGAGGACATTCAGCCTCCGATCTATGGGTAAGCGTCCTCCAAGGCGGACTTTGAGATACACAACAACGCAGAATCGCTGAGCAGAGACTGAAAGCTAAGTACCGTACCCATGAAGACGGCCTCAACCGGGATCTTGGGTTCGTGTCGCCCTACATGTGACCCCACCACACTGTTCTGTATCTGTAAAATCTTCCTCACAGTCCTGTTTTGACGCCATCACCTTGATAACTTGTTATGATCTCTTTATCTTAGTTAGTTTGTATAGTTTTGGATTACTTACTACACTCTCTCACATACAGACTCTCACACACACAATAACTCACACACAATCACTCACACACACTCACCCAGACCCATTCTCACACACACACTCTCCCTCACACATACACACTCACACTCACACACACACTCACACACATATATTCACTCACATTCACACATACTCTCTCTCAAGCACACACATACACACATATATATAACCCAATGTGGTGAATCATTTCATCCAAGATGTTTGTTTATTTGCAGATACGTTCTATTTTGTTCATGAAACACACAATTTGAAATCACAGTCAGTCAGTGTGGCATTTTATAAATTCCTGCTTTTGGAATAAAACCAGCCTGATTCTGAACAAGGCCTCACGCCTACAATTCAGTATCTGACCTGAGGTGTCACCTTTTGTATATTCCTATCGCTCTGTCTGTTTGAAGTTTGGCAAGTTAGGTCGACACTATTGAAACGTTTAATCATCTCAGGGCAGTGCCTTGAAACAGATTCTGGAATTTTCATTTTAATCAATCGAGACTCGCATCTCCTTTCTAACAGAGTTCTCCATATCCTGCGTCTGCAATTTATCGAATGCAGGAATGTATGAATGATTAAAAATTCAACAGGGGGCAGTCAGTCAGCCATTTTAGGCTTGTTCACTCCACTCACACTAGTTGTATGATCTTTTGATCTCTCTGTCCTTCATCTCTTTGCCTATAAAGTCTGTGTCTGAGTGCTCTCCTCTCACTGCACCTGATGAAGCAGTTGCACTCCATAAGCCTGTGATTTCAAATAAACTTGTTGGACCTGGTGTCATGTCATTTTTGACTTTGCAAACTGGGATGAGGCTTGCTACATGTGTTAGGAGGGACTGAAGCTATGAATGTAAAGTGTATGTTGTGGCTGATAGAAATCATTTACAGGTAAGTGAAAGGTAGTTGTTAACAGAATAGAGTCTGAGGCTAGTGACTGAATTATAAGAACATAACTTCTCAACACACTTGCACTCACCTTGACCGTTTGAGCACATTATCGTGCATTGCATTCTGGTATTAGTAAGTAATCTGCTGGAGAGAAGCTGTTTAAAGAAATGGTGTATAACAAGTGTTCTTCCCCTGATTTTCTTCAACTAATCTGGTAGCTGATAAAGAACTCATATAATTTTCAAAATTCAAAAAGAATGTAGCTGAAACGTGCTTCCCTGCCATTAAGCTAGATAATGGAACACACTATTTCTATATATAATGATGCCATTATACATTACTCTATGTTACTAAACTGATTTTTTGGATGACATTCATCCCTTGAAACTATCCATCCCCCCATCTCCTTGTCTTTGAAAGCCACATGCTAATTAACAAAGGAAAAGGGCTGATCTTTGTTCAGTGAGAGCTGAAATTAGAAGGTTACTGGCGCATTCAACCTATTCAGTATCAGTGAAAATATAGGCAGGTGAACACAACAAAGCATGCACAAAACAAAACCACAATGAAAAAAGGAAGAGAACAAATCCAGGACTGGTCTAACATTTGTGAAACATCATGTGAAAAAAAAACAAAAATGTATGCAATCATATAAAATGATCCAAGGACACTGGTTAAAATTAATAAGCCAAGAAAAGCAGATTGATAATAAAGTGAGAAAAATAAACGCATTAGCAGGATCACTACGTGGCACACACTGGGTCAGTCAGGGAGATACTGTAGATGATCGGCTTGTGGTTTGGTGTGGGGTTTGGGGTAATGGGAGTAAGCGGCATTAGACTGTCATGGTTACATGGAAATGATCATAAATTACTTTAAAAGCTATACTTTGTTTGTTTTCAAATGGACTTTGCTGAAAAAAAATGGCTGCCACCAGTGGCATGATTTTCAAGTTGTCCATAGCTCTAGAAATGTCCTGCAAATTAATTACAAAGGGCTAAATTAAACACCCATCCGTCTGCGATCTCACACTTTTCATTGTGTGAACAATGCAGTCAAGAAACACGAAAGAACAGCTATTACATCCCTATGGGACGGGTAAGAAAAGAACACGTTACGATTTCAATAAACAAAGGTTTTTCACCAATGACGTAGAAACTTACCTCAATAATCTGGTGGACTCATTCTGGAACAACATCATACGACCAACTCTGATGTCTGAAGATTTGAATGGTAATTTCTGGAGCAGTTACCTCCATCTGCTATTAACATGGAGCCTTGTCGATGAAACCATCAACAGAAAACCAGATTCCAAGCAGATAGCTAAGTCTGTCTTAAATTCATGCCCCTGAGAAACCACATTTAGCTGAAAGAAACCTAAGTCTTTTCTGATACAGTACTAGTTTCCCTATCTCTAAACCAGAAGGCCCAGGTTCAAGCCCCATTTGTTCTGGAGGTCTATTTTAACATGCCTGAAGAGGTGACTAAAAATATCTGAAAGAAATCTTGTATCTTCCTGGAAAGGAACAAGTGTCTGCATACCAACTTCATATTGTTGCAGCTTCATCAACTTAGGAAGGATTTCTATAACTCGTGCTTTGATGAGTGGAATTTTCATGAATCCAATTTCCTACAAAGAAAAAACAGCCTCACTTGACACCAACTTTCTGGTCTCTGATGATCATGTGGATTAATATCCATATCTTTGGTATGTAAGTTATGTTTTCTTGTCCTTACTCTTCCTGTTATGCTAATGTGTCACAATAATCATCTCTGGGTTTGAATACATGAATAAATCATACTTCTGATTTAACCCTGTAGGCAGTTTGTTGTGGGTCATGTTAAAATTGGATTTTACAAATGGACAGTTTGGGGGAAACATGACATAGCCTGTTTCAAAAGGAGAAAGAAATTAAAACACCATCGTATCTCTCCATTTGAACTGAAATTCTCTGAAATCCTTGACACCCTTCCAGGTGCAACAATCCATGGTTTTCTGAAGCTGGGGGTACTCCACACAGAAATGTTTCAGTCACTGTATTGCAGTCTATTCCTACTCTTGCAGCATGTCCTTTTTTAAAAAACACACATTCCTCATATACACTTTCTTGCCCATTGCCTTGATTCCCTGATCGATCATAATTCTATGTCAACCTTAAATACAACCTTAAGGACTCCTCATCGCAATTTTAAATTGGCACCCCTTTATTCTGAAAGCATGCCATCTGCTCCTAGACTCTCCCAAAACGGGAAACAGCCTCTCACTGTTTACCCTGTGAAGCCCTTTAAGAACCCTGTATGTTTCAATGAGCTCATTCTTCTAAACTCCAGTGAATAAAGTCCCAAACTATTTAATCTTTGCTCATAAGACAATCTCTTCATATCAGGGATCATCCTCGTGAATCTTCTCTGATCTGCCTCCAAAGAAATGATATATTTCTTGAAATAAGGGGACAAAAACTACTCACAGAAGTGGTCTCACAAGTACATTGGACAGTTGCAGTAAGACTTCCCCACTTTTATACTCCAACCTCCTTGAAATAAGGGCGAATATTCCATTAGCCTTTCTGATTATCTGCTGCACCTTTCTTTGTATATAGTGCACAAGTATCTTCAGGTGCTTTTGCATTGCAACTCTCTGCACTTTCTCTCCATTGGAAATATATATTGCATTTCCTTCTCTGGATCAAAATTCTGGAATCGCCTCCCTCAGGGCACTATGGGACAATCGACAGCACATGGACTGCAACAGTTCAAGAAGGCAGTTCACCACCACCTTCTCAAAGGCAACTAAGGGATGGGCAATAAATGCCAGCCATGCAGCGATGCCCATGTCCCACCAAGTTAAATTTTAAAAAAAGTACCTTGACAAACTTTTTGATGGTCTTGGAGTTGAGAACATTTTGCCTTTGGTGCTGTGTGATCTGCAGCCAACTCAGCAGTTGAAGAAAAGGCTGATCGGTTTTCTGCCTCAGAAATCCAGAAATTATGCAAACAAAAGTATAAACATCTATAGCTCTTCAAGAACAAAGACAAAGTTGCTGGAAAAGCTCAGCGGGTCTGGCAGCATCTGTGGAGGAGAAAACAGAGTTAACGGTTCGGGTCCAGTGACCCTTCCTCAGAACAGATAGCTCTTCAATACCATGCCTCAAAAAAAAATGAGTGGCTCTAGCCCTTAGAGACAAAAGAAAACTGCAGATGCTGGAATCCAGGTAAATAAACGGGAGGCTGGAAGAACACAGCAAGCCAGGCCCCATCTGGAGGAAAGGAGCAGTCAACGTTTCGGATATTACCCTTCTTCAGGACTGGATGTGGGAATAGGGGGAGCTGCAGATTAAGAAAGGGGTGGAGATGGAGTGGTAGTGATATGTGGACACTGGTAGTCGATACGACCTGATTGGTCAATGGGAGGGATGGGTCCGGTTGGTGGCTGGAAGGGAGGGTCAGAAGGTGAAACAGAAGGAAAGAGGTTGGGCTGGAAAGGGAGCTGGGGAGCGGGTGGGAAGGTTATTTAAAATTGGAGAACTCAATGTTGAGTCCTCCGGGCTGTAGGGTGCCCAGGCGGAAGATAAGATGTTGTTCTTCAAATTTGCGTTGCGAGTCATTGCAACACTGGGGAAGGCCGAGGATGGACACGACGGAGGAGGAGTGAGGCAGGGAGTTGAAATGGGCGGTGACTGGGAGGTTCGGTTGGCCGTTACGGGCCAGGCAAAGATGCTCAGCTAAACGGTCACCTAGTCTACGTTTGGTCTCACCGAAGTGGCAAAGACCACATCGGGAGCACCAGATGCAATAGTCTGGGTTGGAGGAGATGCAGGTGAAGTTCTATCTCACTTGGGAGGACTGTTTAGGGCCCTGGATGGAGGTGACAGAGGCGGGGTGTGGGCAGGTGTTACAGGGGAAGGTACCAGGTGGGTTGGAGTGGTTGGTGGGGAGGGTGGCGTGAACTAAGGAGTGGCGAAGGGAATGGTCCTTCCGGAAGGGAGAGAGGGGTTTGGGATGGAAGATGTTAGGCTGGTGGGGGCGAATTGGAGTTGGCAGGAATGTTTGAGGATGACACGTTGGATGCAGAGGCTGGTGGGGTGGACAGTGAGCACAAGGGGGACCCTATCTTTATTATGTTTGGCGGGAGGGATGTGGTTAAAAGCTGTGGAGTGGGATATGGAGGAGGTGCGGTGGAGGGCTGTCTGGATGACAGAGGCGGCGGGGGAAAGTGCATTGTTTGAAAAAGGTGGACATCTGGGATGCTTGGGAATGGAACATCTCCTCGTCAAATCAAATGCAAAGGAGACGGAGAAATTGGGTAAACAGGATGGAGTTTTTGCAGGATACGGGATGGGAGGAGGTGTAGTCTAAGAAGCTATGGGAGTCTGTGGGTTTATAGTAAATGTCAATCCATAAACTGTCACCAGAAATGGGAAAGGAGAGGTCAAGAAAGGGAAAGGAGGCGTCTGAGTTAGGCCAAGTGAATTTGAGGGCGGGGTAAAAGTTGTTAGCGAAGTCAAAGAAACACCTACCTTGTTGTGGTCTCCAACGAGCTCTTCAACTACATGATTCAGCCCAAGTCATGAGTGACATCAGTATTTTCTAACTCCACACAGCTAGTCCAGATGTAAGCCTTTTGCTTGGCTGTTTCTGTCCTTATCTCTTCAGGGGACTTGGTCTGGAGATGGGATGCACAAGAATTTTAATCAGCAGTCTCATGATTGCCACATATTGCTACATTGAATGCTGATTTATCAGAAGCTGTGTGGTTTGGAGGTTATCAGAGTTCTGCATGTTGTAGTTCTCCAACTTGACAACACCCACCTGGATCCATCAGAGCAAACAGTCAATTACTCGTTGTGATGTAATATTTTCATTGCTTTCAGATATTATTGTTGCTGTTAAAAGCTGGGATATCCACGGCTGTGTTCACAGAAGATCATTAAAATAGCCAGGGTGTTTGCTTTGATGAATCCAGTGTGGGTGTGGGGTATAGGGAGTGGGAGAGATAGGAGCTATGAGGTTGGGAAGTGCTGCAGACAGGGAATGTGAGGTTGGGGAGTTGGGTGGACAGGAGTTATCTAAAGAATTATTAAAAAGACAAATGAAGTGAAACATTGAAACATGGAAACATGGAAAATAGGTGCAGGTGTAGACCATTCAGGCCTTCGAGCCTGCACCACCATTCAGTATGATCAGGGCTGATCATGCAAGTTCAGTATCCCATTCCCACTTTCTTTCCATGCCCTTGATCCCTTTAGCTGTGGGGGCCATGTCCGCTCCGTCTTGAATATATCTAACTAACTGGCACCAACAGCTTCCTCTGGTAGAGAATTCCACAGGGTCACAACTCTCTGAGTGAAGAAATTCTTCCTCATCTCAGTCCTGCTTATCCCTTATTCTTAGACTGTGACCCCTACTTCTGGACTTACCCGACACCTGGAACATTCTTTCTGCATCTAGCCTATCCAGTCCCATCAGTACTTTATATGTTTCTGTGAGATTGCCCCCTTGGAATAAACATAACACACATACAGAATTTATATATGAGCACAAGACAGTATGGTGTTTATAGGGTAATCTGAGTCCGAGCTAAAAAATTCATGAAAACTACTGATACCACGTTTTTGAGTAACAGAATGACCAGTATTGTGGTTGCCTCCAGTGCAAATCCGCTCCCACTAGATTAAAATCTCTGTTGAACAGTATGTGCCAGTAGATATTGTTTTGGTTTCATACTGGTCTATATGAGTTTTCCCGTCTGAGCTGCATTTCTTCAAATCCATTCTGCTCTAGCTAGTGACCTTTACCCACCTTAGCTGTAAGAAGACAGAGGGTGGTGGTTGATGGGAAATGTTCATCCTGGAGTTCAGTTACTAGTGGTATACCTCAAGGATCTGTTTTGGGGCTACTGCCGTCTGTCATTTTTATAAATGACCTGGATGAGGGCGTAGAAGGATGAGTTAGTAAATTTGCGGATGACACTAAAGTCGGTGGAGTTGTGGATAGTGCGGAAGGATGTTGCAGGTTACA
>NC_063332.1:56880320-56893687 GCF_021869965.1 Rhincodon typus | reverse complement strand
TGATAGATATAGGACAGATGTCAGAGGTAGGTTCTTTACTCAGAGAGAAGTAAGGGCGTGGAATGCCCTGCCTGCAAAAATAGTAGACTCGCCAACTTTAAAGGCATTTAAATGGTCATTGGATAAACATATGGATGATAATGGAATAGTTTAGGTTAGATGGGCTTCAGATTGGTTTCACAGGTCGGCGCAACATCGAGGGCCGAAGGGCCTGTACTGCACTGTAATGTTCTATGTTCTATGTTCTATGATCTATTACTACATCCTGTTGTGGGGTAGAAAGTGAGGACAAGGGGGACCCTATCTTTATTATGTTTGGTGGGAGAGGGATGGTTAAGAGCTGTGGAGTGGTGTATGGGGGAGGTGAGGTGGAGGGCTGTCTGGATAACAGGGGGGGGAAAAGAGCATTGTGACCCTTTACCCATTATTCCATCCTGTTGTCACATATCTATGGTCAGGTTCCCTCACCAATCCTCAACCTCTGACGTATAGATTATCAGCAGCAGATAGTGCTCCCCAGCAATGGAAAGCTGCTTGCCTCTGATTGGCCAGCAGTCCTTGGAGAACAGGATTGGTGACCTTGGGTTCTCAATCTTGGAGAAAGCCTGCCCTTGGCTGGTAAAATTCTTGACTTCAGCGGCCCTTTACAATGGAGGATAAGTGGGGTTTCTGCAGATTCTCTGACCTGAGGACATGGCCCCTTGTTCCCACATGACTATTTGTGTCAGTATCTTATCACCAATCTTTGAGTATTTACATACATGCCAGTTCTGATGAGGGGTGTAAACCCGAAGCATCAACTTTCCTGTGCCTTTGATTCTACCTAACCTGCTGCACTCCTCCAGCTCCATACTATATTGACTGGAACTTGTCTTTGTAGCCCTCTTAGTCCTTCTTAGTCTACTCTTATTTAATATGACACCAAAAAAGTGGTGTTGAACTTGTATAAGACACTTTTTAGATCTTATTTGGAATATTGTGTACGGTTTTGGGCACCACTCTATAAGAAGGATGTAAATACATCGGAGAAACTACAGAAGTGATTTACAAGAATGATTCCAGGAATGAAGAACTTCAGTTCTGAGGATAAATTGAAAAAGTTGGAACTGTTCTCACGTGGGCTGTGAGTCCCAGTACAGCGTGTGGACTAAGAGTCCTGGAACAGCATGGGCAGTGTCCCCTGGAGCAGTATTTGGGCTGCAAGTCCTGGAACAGCAAGGGCAGCGATCTTTGGAGCAGTGAGTGGGGAAGCAGCTCTGGAGTAGCGCGCGGCCAGCGAGGCCCAGGCAGAGAACAGCATGGGACAGGCAGTCCTAGATCTTACGCTGGTGCAGCTGAGTGCTGGTACAGAGTGGACTGGAGGCTTGGAGTTGGTGGGGACAGCTGTTGGACTGGGGTCTGGTGCGGGTGGTCAGACCATATGTGTAGGCCCTACGCTGAGCTGCTATAATGTAACGTTTGTTTGAAATGTTTTACCCAACTGTAATGTCAATACTTTGATGATGTCTTATTTCTAACTTATGCTTTAAATTCTGTAAAGTAATGCTACTACTTTTCATTCTTCTTTTGTATCTAAGATTTGTACCTAGATACTTGTATCTAAGATGGCGCCATAAGAGGCAGACATTGTAAAAGCTTTTCACTGTACTTCTACAATGGAGTACACGTGACAATAAAGGATATTCTATTCTATAACTGTCGCCTTGGAGAGAAGAAGGCCGAAAGGAGATCTGATTGAGATTTTCAACGTCATGACTGGGCTGGATAGAGATGATAGAGAGAAACTGTTTCCTTGTGAGAGAAACAAGAGGGCATAGATTTGAAACAATTTGCAAGTAAAGCAAGAGTTTTGTGAGGCAAATGTTTTCACTCAGTGAATAGTTAGGGTTTGAAATGCACCACCTGGAAGTGCGCTTCCCGTTGGGATATTTGAGAGGGCGCTGGATGATTATTTGATCAAAAGTAATTTGTAAGGGTAGGGGATAAAAAGCAGGAGATTGGCACTAAATGATGATGCTCATTCAACAAACCAGTACAGGCATGATGGAGTGAATAGCCTCCTCTGCACCAAAATACCTCTGCGATTCCATAATTCCATCTTTAATACTGCTCAAAACTGTCACTTTGTGCACGCTACAACAGGACTACGTCGATTCAAATCTTTATTGACCATGTATGAATGACAAGGTCTGCAGGTATGTTTGGTGATGTAACGTCACATGCAGACATCCCAGCTTTACCGCTTGTTGATCTCACTGGCACACTTTATTTTACTTAATAATCTGTCAACTGTAAAATACCATAGTGTGGGAGAATTTAAAAGCGATCCTATCATTAATTTTATTCTAACCTGCCAGCAGGAGTGGCATTTTCTAGTTTTAAGTGAGGGACTCACCCTGGAGTGCATTCCATGCCAGTTTGTATTCATGTACCCTGATTTTTACAATCTCCCTGCTCTGCTGATTCTTGTAAATTATGCAAATTGAATGTTGCAATGGTCTTACAGACAATACTCAGCTCTTCGTTTTCAAGCCACATTAAGATAGAGAGAGAACAGGAGAAAGCATAATAAAAACACACAGAAAATTACAAATTAAAAGTTTGTCTCAAATGTCCAAAGCACCATTTCAAACATCTTGTGATTTTGCACAAGGTGATAACATTTGCTCACTCCAGGTAGAAAAGCAAAAGACAGCCTAATTAGACAATAAATCATATTTCAGACCATTTTTAAAAATAATTAACATATTAGAAGGCTGCCTGGAAGATCCCATGTCATTTCAGTTCAGCAGAACTCTAAAGATCTCACCTTCTCATATCCGACACAACAATGCCGACAGGACCAATACTACAGGCTGCAAAATCAGTGTAATATTGTATTTACAGATCTCTCTTAAAAATTTCTAAGTTAGGGTGACTGCTGTCTTAGGTAAACAGAACAATAATTTTATCCACAGCACAGAGAGATCCCAGAAGCTAAATGACTGATTCATCATGATTTGGTTGTGGCAAATTGAGGGAAATATGGAGGTCAGCATGTTGATAAGTTACCAGTTCTCCTTGGAATAGTGCTGCAAAATCTTTATCATCTATGTGCACTTCTTTAAGGGCTATAATTCAGTTTAATTTTTGATCTGAAGAATGATACTTCCAAAACAGTACTCTCTCAGTATTGTAGTGGCATACTAGCTTAGATTGCAATTGAAAGATACATTTCCCACCTTTTATCCTCCCAAAATATGGCTGCGCTGTGTCCTATCTGTGAGCATGGTTACAGTTCAGGAGAATGCAGGCAGAAACTATACTGTAATTTGTTTTTCAGTAAACAATTTCATAAAAGTTATTTCATCTGTTTTGTATCACAAAGTTTAATAATGCTGATAAACAGATCCAGCAATGAACTTGGGAGATAAAAGAAACTGCAGGCTATTGTACATCGTTAGTCAGCGCTGTGAAAACCATCCCAAATGTTGCAGTAAAAATGATGTTGTTTAAAAAAGAAATATCTTAGCAGACTTCATAAAGTAAAATGTCATTTATTTCAGCTCAGGTGAGAGATATATTGGGTTATATTATTACATATTTCAGTAGAAGAGAGTACTGAAAAGGGGTAACAGGCACAATCATTGTAATCTGCTCCTCCATAAATCATGATGCATTCGACTGAACCTTACGTCAACTTCAAAATGTTTGTATTGATTCTATATCTATCAATGAGAATCCACAGCATACATCTATTAGCAGTAATGCTAAGAGCAAGCACTTGTGTTATGAAAAAAATGGGCTTGTCAGAAGGAGGGGCAGGAAGCCAATTAGGAAATCAATAGCAAAATTACTGAGATAAACTAGAGAGCTAGCACAAGAGCTCACAAAATTTACCCTTGCATGTCCACATTACTTGCATGAAATTTGGAGACAAAACGTAAAATGACATCTTTATATATAAAGAACCCTCATTCATTATTTTGGTCTCCTTATCTGAGAAAGGATTCTGTCTGTGGATAGAGTGCAGCAAAGGTTTACCAGATTGATTCCAAAGATGTGCAGCTTAGGTGGACTGATCAAGCTAAATTATTACATTGTGTCCAAGCTGGATGGGTTAGCCAGAGTAAAATGTGGGTTTGTAGGGATAGGGTGGGGGGGTTGGTCTGAATGAGATGCTCTTCAGAGGGCCAGTACAGACTCAATGGGCTGAATGGCCTCTTTCCACACTGTGGAGATTCTATAATTCTATGATACCTGGGATGGCAGAAAAGATGTATGAAGGGAAATTGGATTGCCATTTGCATTTAGAATTTAAAAGAATGAGAAGAGATCACAGAGTAACCTATAAAATTCTGGAATCAGTCTAAGGATATGGAGTAAGCCATTTAAGACTGAGGTGAGGAAATCTTTCTTCACCCAGTGCATTGAGATCCTGTGGAATTTTCTGCTACGGAAAACAGTTGAGGCCAAAACATTGAATATTTTCAAGAAGGAGTTAGATATTGATTTTAGGGCTAAAGTGATCAAAGGGTATGGGGAGAAAGTGACAACAGAATAACGAGTTGGATGATTAGCCATGATCATATTGAAAGATGGAGAAGATTTGAAGGACTGAATGTCCTACTTCTGCTCTTATTTTCTGTGTTGCTATATTATGGAAGCAGCATCTCCTTCAGTACACGTTATTATCATCTCTTTCTAAATGAGAAGTTAAACAAAGCCGCTTTTACATTATTATAAAACACCCATGTCACTATTTGAAGAAAAGCAGGGAAATTATTCCTCATATCCTGGTGAATATTTATTTCTCAACTGACACCACAAAATTATGATGTCATTATTATGTTCAGGAGGACCTGCTGTACAAAATTGTCTGCTCCTTTCCAACAACAGGAGCCCAGTGAGGAAGCGAGCATGGACTCCCAACCTCAAGGACACCCAGCACGGACTTCCTGCTTTAGAACTTTAAGACAGTAATGATGAAATTTTGCCTTTATTTCTTTATTTTTCTAATTTATATCTAAGATTGTGCACTTAGGTATCTTTGTACCTAGAATGGTGCCAGAAATGACGACTTTCTACACTTTTCACTGTACTCAAATAATTCTGTACTTGAGTATGTGTGACAGTAAACCTAATTCTAGTTCTAATACTAAAATTATGACAATGATTGCACTGTTGTTGGATGAAAATTGCTTTGGAATGTTCTTTGGTCATGAAAGGTGCTGCATAAATGCAAGTATTTTCTTATGCTGAGACCTGAAAAACAATTTGATAGACATAAGACTGAAGGGTTCTGAGGAGCAGACAGAAAAATGGGAATGAGGCCACAATCAATCTTATTAAATGGCAGAGCAGACTCAAGGGTTCAGATGGTCAAATCCCGTTCCTAAGCCTCAAGTCCTATGTTGCTATGCGATTGTTCTTGTAAACAGGGAATAACTTCTCAAAAGAATGAACTAATTTCCAGTTTCTAAAGAGTTCTGAAAGAGTTAGAGGATTTTTAAAAAGCAGAAACTTAAATAAAATGATCTCTGACTACTCCCACTACCATGAGGTAATGAGAATTTATCTGGCAGAATACAACCAGCCAGTGTATGGCTAGAAACTGGTGCATAAGAAAGTTCTTCAAATTCAGGGAGGTCATTGAACCACTTGTGTCTCAGAATTCAACCTGTTCATGATGCAGTGGTTGCATCTGAATAATGTTGGTGGTATTATCCATGCGAGCAGCTTAACTGGTGCTGTGGTGGAGGTTTTAAAGGGGCTGGTCACCACAGTGCAGTCAATGCACAGTGGACAGAAGCCTGGATGAGACAACTAGTATTAAACATAATATAGGATTAGGTGGAAATATAGAAAATACAAAGAGCTCCAAGGGACATTTCAAATATAGGCTTGTAAATTACAAGTCTGGTTAAAAGGGTTGCTGAATTGCAGGGACAAATAGTTGCATGAGAATATGATGAATGATGATCATTTCAAATTGACTCAAAAAGGAAATTGGATATTTAATGCTTCTGGCTACAAGACTATCAGGAAAGATATGGAAGCAAAGGAAATGGAGAAGCACTAACAGTTTTTAAAAATGGAAAGTATCACAGAGCAGGCAAGAGGGAATGTTCTTGAGGGCTGCAAGACAGAATCTATTCAGAAACAAAAAGAAATCTATTGCGATGCATTATTTTATACACTAACAAATCAGTTTATACTCCATGTTGAAGAACACTTGAAGGATGAGCTATTGGCGGAAAGGGCACAGAATGTACTGTGGGTGAGAGATTTCAATATACATCACCAAGAGTTGCTTGGTAGCACTATTACTGACTGAGGTGGTCAAGTCCAAAAGGACATTTCTACTAGACTGGGCCTGCGGCAAGTGGTGAGGAAAACAACAAGAGGAAAAATGTACATCCTCACTGTAGCGGTATGTCTCATGGTCAGCAAACCAGCTACATGTTTGGCATCCCATCCACCATCTTCAACAATCATTCCCTTCAACACCATGCACAGTGGCAGTAGTTTATACCACCTACAAGATGCAGCAACTCATCATGCTCCTTAGACAACACTTTAGTCCAAATCCATGACTACTACCATCTAGAGGACAAAGATCAGCAGATACAAGGGAGCCCTGTCACCTACAAGTTTCTGTACAAATCACGCAACATCCTGACTTGGACCCATATCACTGTTCCTTCACTGTGGCTGCATCAAAGTTTAGGAACCCCTTCCATAATAGCATTGTGGATTTATGTACTCCATATCAGAGAACTAGAAAAAAGTGGTTAACTCCCACAGTTTTGAATGGGTCAATTATTGGGTTAATAGCAGAGAGTAAAATGTATTTCTCGTGCAGGGTTTTTTTTCCAGCGAGCCTCAGGACCTTGTCATCAACTTAAATGTAAGGACAATATGTACAATGTGTGGGGAACATTCACTCTTCTGTAATTTTTCCTGAATTGGTCAGTAGTGGCCAGAGGGCAGACTGACTGACTGATGGAAAGCAGGAGGACTCTTCAAGTTCAGACCCAGCATGAGATCCTCCAACACAGAAGCAAGTAAGTAAGGGAGCAGGTCCCCAAAGATATAGGCAACCACTCTCCAACATTTTAATGTTTAAACTAAAACATATTCCCAGGTTACCATTGTGGTGATGGGGAGAGGAAGCAGGGGTTGCTGTGTGGTAAATGGGAATCCATCCACAGAGTAAGTCTGTGCTTTCAGCTGAAGCCAGGCTGGCAGGTGGACCTCGAAGGCTTCTGGCTGGTTCCTGTTTCTATGGAAAATTTCAATTGGCTTCTGACAAGAGGCTTAATAAGTGATTGGTTGCTAGTTCACTGCCAGCCAGCCTATATCCTCCCTCAGGAGAAAGGTCCAGAGTTAGGATGAAGCTGGAAGCTTTCACATCTGCAAGTCTGTATGCTGACTCCCAGCGGACCTTCAAAAACTCTCCACTTTCTGTGTATTCAGGAGGCTAAGGGCAATAGCTCCTAAAATAGGAGTAAGGATCATGATATGGCATTAAACCACCTCTGTTCAAGGTAATGCAGGCAGCACCACAATTCTGTGCAGCCTGCTAATTTACATGAATGTGCAGCCAGCACTAACCAGGTGAGCAGGTTAGCTAGCCTGCAATATTAACTTAAAGTAAGCCTGCGCCTCTTCAAGGTGACATACGTTATGACTGCAGCATGTGCTAGAAGTCATTTACTTGGATCTGGGAAATACAGAAGATTGCACAATGTCTCTATCAACAGTGAACTGGAAGAAGGTGAGAAAGGCAAATTGTCAAAAGGCAGTGGGAGTAGATGGCCATCATAGTCGATGCTAGGAGTCTTGACGACTGATGTGGTGTTGCAGAAATTTCAATGATTTCACACAAGTTGCCAAAGTCTATGAGTTAGTCTTTGGATGCCATAACCCATGAATAGTAGCACTAGGTGACTGCAGTGATTTATTTGATAACTTCAGATAACTAATATATGTGCTTTTATTTAAGTTGCCCATGTTCCAAAGATGCACCTACTCATCAGGACTTCCAACCCCTCTTTGTCAAAGATAACCACATGCTTCTGCTGCATTATTATCAACACTTAACTCACTCTTCTGTCATTACTGTAATTTCTTTTTATGACGAGCAACAATCCAATAAAAGCTGTTCTCTTACTCAATGTTGCAATTCACAGGTAAACAATGCCATAGGGCATTCCCTCTGAGGAAACATTTCATGTGCATGTAGCCTAACTAGTCAGATTAAGAGGCAAGTTTTATGTTGTGAAATTCAGTTAGACTCACAAATTGTCTGTATATTGCATTGCACTGCTATATTTGTTTGATTCACTAATTCAGGTTCTTTTCTTTTTGGGAATCAATACACATAAGAAAATAAAAACTAGGATTAGGAGTTGGCAATTCAGCCCTCAAGTCTGCTCTACCCTTTAATATGATAATGACTGATCTCATCTTGTACCCAGTTCCACTTTCCTGCCCACTCCCTATAACCCTTTAACCTATTGCTAATTAAAAATCTGTCTATCTCCTCCTTAAATTTATTTAATGTCTCGTCATCCACCACACTTTGGATAGCAAACTCTACGGATTGAGTACCCTCTGAGAGAAGTAATTTGTCCTCTTCTCTGTTTTAAATCTGCCACTCCTTAGCCTAAAAATATGATGTATCATTCTAGATAGCTCCACAAGGGGAAACATCTGATCTTTGTCTATTTTGTCAATCCCCTTTAGCATGTTATATACCTCAGTTAGATCTCCTGGCATTCTTTTAAATTCAAGCAAGTATAGGCCTAAACTTGTTTAATCAATCCACTAAGACAAGCTTTTCTTCCATGGAATTAATCTAGTGAACTTTCTCTGAACTGTCTCCAATGCAGTTACATCCTTCCTCAAG
Source organism: Rhincodon typus (assembly GCF_021869965.1). Classification (NCBI taxonomy): domain Eukaryota; kingdom Metazoa; phylum Chordata; class Chondrichthyes; order Orectolobiformes; family Rhincodontidae; genus Rhincodon; species Rhincodon typus. The sequence goes on along the minus strand of NC_063332.1, from coordinate 56,884,794 downwards.
TAAGAGGACTAAAATTATATGCATTACTTCAGGTGCGGTCTCACCAATGCTTTGTACAGTTGCAACACTTCCCTACTTTAATACTTAATTCCTCTAGCAAAAAAATGTCAAAATTCCACTTGCCTCCCTTATTATCTGCTGCACCTGCATGAAGTGCATGAGGAAACCCAGATCCATCTGCACTGAAGCATTTTGAAGTTCTTTCTCCATTTAGATAAGAAGTTACCGTTTTATTCTTCTGACTAATATGGATAATCTCACACTTATCCACATTAAACTCTTGTCTGCCAACTTTTAGCCCATTCACCTCACCTGTCATACCCATTTGTAAATTTGCTATTGAAAGGAAACATGAAATGGAGTGAAAGAAAACTTCCACAGTTTCACAAATAAAATAAATGCTGCTACTCTGCAATGGTTTTGCTAACTTTCTCTCCAAGACCAATTAGTCCATTATTTCCCTCTAGCCATTTCTCTCCAGGCAGTGAAAAATATTATCCTAAATGTTGTCTTCAAATGAAGTAGTTCAAAGTGAGAGCTCGATAATTGATCGAGGCAAACAAACAAACACAGTCCATATTTTTAGGTAGTAATGGAAGAGCAAAATATACTTCAATTGAGAAAGCAGAGAAAGGGAGATGGTTGCACTATTGAAGTTTCAATATAGTCAAATCTGAAAAGTTGGGAGTTGCAAAACAGGGATACCATGGTGGAATCTTCTGGTTCAGGAGGAGATAGCACAGCTTTAATAGCCAGGGTGATGGTGTGCCAGAATGCCACCACCTAACCACCTCCAATGGATTTACGTTCTGGGCAGAAAAATGTTGGGATTCTGAAATGCCACCACCCCATCAGATATAAATGAACATTCTGCCTCACCAGCTTCCTGCTCTACTGGCAATTGAGGCTTTTTAAGTTGAGAATTAATGATCATTTAAGGACCACCTAACAATGCATTCCCACCTGGGTTTCAATTATTTCAGCTCCATGACTGGTAAATCAGTTTGAGCAGTCTGTCACTTTAACTGGGGTGGGTGAGGGGTCAGTGGCTCCTTTGGTTACGCTGTGGAGTTTGAGAGCTGCTGGCCTCTGATTGGCAGGCAGTCCCTGTTGGGCACGACTTGCACGTCAAGATCACAATCTGAGAGAAAGACCCACCACTGCCCTGCCTGACTAGAGGAAGATATGTCGGATGTTGCTCTGAGAAGTAAGCATGGATGTCTTGCCACCTTTGAGCAAGCCAGCGAGACATTTGACTGAAATGGAAAATTCCTTCCCACAACCCATCCCATGTGGGTATGTGTTATTTAGCCCAGATCACAATTTACTTTTCCAGTACCTATTATAAATGTGAACATCTAGATTTATAGTGGGAAGACTGTGAGCACTTTTCATGCAACCACAACAGTAACAACTTCCATTTATATAGCATCATTCGTGAAGAATAATTCTCCAAACTGCCTGGGACCCTAGAATTACAAACACTCTGGAGGGGTGCTAGTGGTAAAGGAAAGATAATGAATACATTGAATGAAAAATGAATAGATGAACATGATAGCAAGCTTTAAAGAGGTAACTAGAGTTGACATTAGAGTCACAAGGATTCTAAACATCCGTACAGAACCGAATGCGCTACAGAGGGGCAGGAGCTTGGAGCCAGTGATAGTTCAACCCAACCTTGTCTCCTTGAGATAAACAGGCTCCTGGCATCCTCTGAGCCTGAAAAAAAATGAACATGATTGAAGTTTCTACTTTTGTTTTGAGTTTAGGCTAAATGGCTTGTTCTTGTGCTCGAGATTTTTAGGGATAAGTTTAAATTTGGAAGAGAATGTATAGATTTGGCATCTTGCTTGATTTTCCTTACTAGCAAAATGAATGCAATAGCATATTGGACAGGGCATTTAATAAGCACCAATCCAGATTGGTGATTGCATACTGTTCCCACAGTTAAAATTAGCTGTGACACAATCCTACTACACTCAATGGAAAACTAGAGTGAATATTCCCATATCCAAAGGATGCAGAGTGTCTCTTTGGTAATTTACTTCCATTGCTGATTTTGGTTTGCAAGAAACAAAAACATGCATGAATTTCGTTTAGATAATTTCAGTTAAAATTAAAATGTAAACTACCAGAGTTTGTTATATAATTTTCCAGCAGTTGTTAGTGTTTGACCATTTTTCTGTGACCTGCTTCATCTTTAATTTAAACCGTACACGACCTTTGTGACTAGCCCTGCAACTGACCCATTCTGTCCTGACTATCCACCCAAACAATCTAAATTCTGTATTCCAAATGCATTCCAGTAGACAGCCCAAGCACTTTATTTACCGAACTGAACGGATGGGATTGCAGCAACGGCTGGAGAAAGTACATAAATATTGAATTCACAACTTAGAAGATACAGTAAAAGACTGACCCTCCTTCACCCTTTTAGTGAAACAATGCCATAAATAAATTTTATCTTCGCTTCTGTAGTCGTTCGATCGCTGTTTAATTCATCCAGTAAAAAATCTTCATTATCACTTTGCCTGTTAGACAGGATGATATGACAAGGATAATACAGGAGATGTACTTTTTTGTGCAAATCACTACACCGGATGCTGTGCTCTGTCAACTAAATTCTTTATTTATGGTGCACTCCAAAAAGGCCGTTTGTAACATACAAACATTATTCAGGAGCTAAAGGCCACAGCTGACAAATGTTGTTTATATAAATTCCTACCCACAATGAAAACAAAATCAATAAATGCAATTCTGGAATTAAGGAAAAATGTCTTTCTTCCATTTTGGGTCATGGCCAACTCATTTATTTACTTCTTTTTCTAAGGAGAGAGACTTTGTTACCAACAATATTAACAGGATTTTGTTTTATAAATTAAGTTCATCACAGAAGTGATTCTCTTCCTTTCAAGAGCGGTTGATTGAGATGGGTTCTCTATTATAGAGGTTCATTTCAACTCCAAATGTGATATTAATCTTTTGATTGTCTTTCAAATTGAATCTACTAGAAAATGTAATGACTGTAGAATCTAAGTCACATACTTTGCAGATAGTTGTTTTCACCCAGTGGAATGAAGGTCTTGTCCCAGGAGGACTGCAGGAGTACAAACTTGTATGACAATTCCATATGCTAGTTGTGAGTAGATAGTTGCTGTTCTATTTACTAAGTTAGTGCCACATATTTCCCAATGTTACTTCGGCAATCATATATTTGTTTTCTTTTGCCTTTTTATATGAATAATTAGAATATGTTTAATTTATGGAATATAGGCATCTATTGCAGGGGCAGAATTTGTGGCCCCTCTCTAATTGCCCATGAGCAGAATATTTCAGAGGGCAGTTAAGAAGCAACCACACTTCCATGTCTGTTGTCACCTGTAAGTCAAGATGGCACTTTTTCCTCTTGAAAGGACATTAGTCATAGAGTCATGCAGCACTAAAACAGACCCTTCAGTCCAACTCATCCATGCCGACCAAGTTTCCCAAACAAAGCTAGTCCCATTTGTCTTTGTTTGGCCAATAATCCATCTAAACCTTTTGTATTCATGTACCTAGCCAAATGTCTTCTAAATGTTATAAATGTACCTGCATCTACCACTTTCTCACATAGTTCATTCCCATACAATCCACCCTCTCTGTGAAAAATTGTCCATTGGGTCTCTTTTAAATCTTTCTCCTGTCACCTTAAAATTATGCCCTTTAGTTTTGAACTCCCCTACCTTCAGGAAAAGACCTTTGCTATTCTTCTTATGGGTTTGTTACAACAATTGATGATACTCACCATTACTGAGATTGGCTTTCAATTTCAGATTTCTAAATGAATTAAAATTCTATCAGGCTGCCTTGGTGAGATTTCAACCTGTGTACCCAGAGGATTAGCCTTAGTCTCAGGATTGCTGGTCCAGTGTCATTATCATTACCATCACCATTAGGCCTCGATCTCTTCCTATATGGGATGCATAGAATGGTGAGGAACTCTAATTATTTTCAGACATTCTTTTAAACCCCATTCTTCTGGGCTAATAATGTTTTCTTCCAAAGCTGATATATAAAAAGAACGAGAAAATGGAGAAAATAGACATGTTCAATACATCTCAATATCTCCTTTGCGTTAATTGAATTTGATGCAATGCAAACATGTGGTACTTTGAAAGAATTGGAAAAAATAGCTTCTATTCAAATAGCACAGCCTCACTATGTCCTAAGCTGCTTTGCAATATCTGAGATGAAGTCTGTTTTATTAAAAGAACAGTCAATTTAAGCTCAATATTATCCCACAAAAATATAGCTATCTAACACACTTTTTGGTGATGTTAGATGAGGTAAAAATATTATCCAGATAAACACTTTGCCCAAAACAATGCTATGGGTTAGAGAGATAGGAGGAACTGCAGATGCTGGAGAATCTGAGATAACAAGGTGTAGAGCTGGATGAACACAGCAGGCCAAGCAGCATCAGAGAAGCAGGAAG
>NC_063332.1:56795359-56879920 GCF_021869965.1 Rhincodon typus | reverse complement strand
GTCTTCTTGGGGCCTGGGATGGGGGTGAGGGGGGAGGTGTAGGGGCAGGTGTAGCACTTCCTGCGGTTGCAGGGAAAAGTGCCGGGTGTGGTGGGGCTGGAGGGGAGTGTGGATTGGACAAGGGAGTCCTGGAGAGAGTGGTCCCTCCGGAAAGCAGATAAGGGTGGGGAGGGAAAAATGTCTTTGGTAGTGGGGTCGGATTGCAGTGTTGGAAGTGTCGGAGGATGGTGCAATGGGTTATTTGACACTGATCTGAACAGACACTTCCTCACTTTAACATTTTAGCTGGAAGAAAATATTGTGGCATTTCTTTTAACACTGTACAGAAATGTCAACCGAAGATATATTGTTTAGTTTTGCATTACCAATAAATTTACACCTTACAATTTAGACATGTGTATCTTTAAAACGAACCAAACTGAGACAAGAAAAGTGCAACATTTTATCTAGCCATCTGATTTCAAATAGTCTCAGAAGTTGAGCTTTCCAAATGTACACATATTCTCTGAAAATTATATGTTAAGTATCATAAACAATTAAAAGTTTTGGTTAAACCTGGTCTTCCAGGTAAGGCAATAGATTATGAAAGCATTCAAAAGGCAGTTAGATGATGTGGTGGGAGAATTGTAAGGCTGTATGGGAGGGTAAGATAAAGGGCAGAATAGTGTTCTGGTCTTTGTATTCTTAATTTTTCCTCTGACTTCGCAAGAAGGCGAGTCGTGATGCTCAACTAATTGTAGACAGTTTAATACGAGATAACAAGGTGTAGAGCTGGATGAACACAGCAGGCCAAGCAGCATCATAGAAGCAGGAAGGCTCCTATGACGCTGCTTGGCCTGCTATGTTCATCCAGCTCTACACCTTGTTATCTCTCGTGGACAGTTTAATGTTCCCTTCTCTATATTTATTTCCAGTGACCAGCCTCTAGATCCTTGGCTCTCTCTCCATGCTATCAATGCGTCTGTAATCCCAAAATAGTGGTACATGACCTGGCATTTCATGTGTGTGTTATGAGTAGATACTCTTATGCAAGATGTTAAGTGTATTGTGGGTGTACCTTATTGTTTTCTACACTATCCCTTGAAGAGACCTGCAACTACAATTACATTTGAATCATCACTCTTTGCAATTTGCTTCTTTGTAAAAACAAAGTTACAAAACCCGATACCTTTTATGTTGATGGGATTGATCTATTGATGTTAGCTCTTCTGTAAGTCAAAAAAAAACAAGCAGAAAGTTTGAAAATGCCAGCTGTCATTCTCCTACCTCCTCACCATGAAGGCTTTCCAGTACAGTGAAGCAGGTCACCAACTATATTTTTTTCAAAGTACCACAATCTTCACTTTATTACTGATACTTTGGCAACACAGTGGATCTTGTTGTTTTCTGAAAAAGATATACAAATAAATATTCATGGTTGCATGTGTTCAGCATATTTCGTAAAATGGTCCATTAGATCTCATGCACGATCACGATCTGCACATCCTCACTGCTATGAGGCATTTTTTGTTAAGAACCCCATTTACTGAGTCATTTATTTGGAAATGTTCTCACTTGTTACCCATTTTTGTTCCTCATGCACTTCCCTCCATGTATTCATCAGTTTCTTTATCTGTAGTGATACAAACATAATCCAGTCTGAGGAAGGGTCACTGGACCCGAAACATTAATTCTGTTTCTTCCTTCACAGATGCTGCCAGACCTGCTGAGCTTTTCCAGCAACTTTGTTTTTGTTCCTGATTTACAGCATCCGCAGTTCTTTTGGTTTTTATTTAAACAGTAATCCACACCCAGGCAGCCTGCACCCATAGTTGATGATAGGACCTAGAATATATTAGGAATACTTGGAACGCCATAATATAAGAATTAGATTTAAGTTGAGAATTGTGTTAGATAAATCCAGTAAGGCTTTTTGGTATGTAACTATCAAAATGGTTAAGGGGGATCCGATGCATGCAGTTTGAATTTTCAAAACTCATTTGATGAGGTGCCTCACAAAATTAGGACTCTTGGAATCGAGGATAATACATGAGCAAATATTACAGTTTCATTAAAAGAGATTAAGAATTAATGTAACATTTTCAGTTTGGCAGGTTGAAACTAGTAACTACTATGACAAGAATCAATACTTATGCCTTACATATTTGCAATCTATATTAATGATGTTGCTGAAAAGGAATAAGTATAATGTATTCAAGTTTACTAATGATATAAAGTTAAGTGGGAATATATGCAGTGGGAAGGATGTGAAGATTTTGCATAGGGATGGGTGAATGGGGAAGAACCTATGGAAGATGGAATACAAAACAATAAGTTTGAAGATATCCACTTTTGTTGGAAAAGTTAGAAGTTCCAATGCTAAGAGATTGGAAGAACCTTGTATTCACATTGTCCTAAGTATTCTTGTGTATGAATCCCAGAAAATCAGTGTGCAGATACATCGAGTACTTAGAGAGCCCAATGGTATGTACGCATTTGTTAAAAAGGGATTGGAGGTCTAGGAGCAAGGAAGCCTTATGAAAATTATACAGTAGCATGTGATGATTAAAATGCAGGTTCAGTCTCCTTGCCTGAGGAAGATTACACTTGTCCAAGAGGGAATACAACAAATGTTTACGGGGGTAGTTTCCCTGGAAGAGTAGCTTATCACATAGGGTGTGATTGAGCAGATTAAGCTCATTTTCCTAGAATTTATGTGAATGAAAAGTAAGTTAATTGAAACAATTGTAATTCTAAGGAGCTTGAGGGAATAAATATCAGATAATGTTTCCTTCAGTATATGCAGTTGGCCATTTCGGACTGAAATCAGGAGAAATTTCTCCTCTCAAAGAAGAGTGAATCTTTGATTTCTGTATCCGGGAGAGCTGTGATTGTTCAGTCACTGGATGTATTCAAGATAGAGATTGATAGATTATTTTTGTGTAGTAATGAGAATTATAATAAATAGAGACTATGTTAGAAAATGCTGAAGAACTCAGTAAGTCTGGCAGTATACATAGAGAAAGGAAGAGATATGTTTAGAGCCTTTTGTGACTCTTTATCAGAACTGAAGCAGAGCCATATCAGATTCAAAACATTAACTCTGTTTCTCTCTCCACAGATGTTGCCAGACCTGCTGAATTTTCCAGCAGTTACTGTTTCTAGTTCAGATTCCCAGCATCCTCAATATTTTATTTTTATCAGAGAGGTAGAGAGGTGTAGGGAGGGAATTCCAGAGTTTGAAGACATGGCCACCAATGGTGGAGCAGAATGAAAAGACCAACAGAAAAAAAATTGAAGAATGCTGATATCTCAGAAGATTATGGGCCTAGAGTAAACTACTCAGAAAGGGATCAAGAAGGCTGAAGTGGAATTAAAAGCAAGGATGACAATTGAAAAACCAAGGTGTTACTTTACAGTCTAGGTCAGAGACTCGGTGAGAGTTAAGTCATGCGCAGCAGAATTTGAACGAACTCAAGTTTACAGAGGGTAAAATATAGGAGACAAATCTGCAGTGGAATAATAATATGCAGAGGCACCAAAGGAAGAAAGTAATACATTAAATGTTCAACTATTCTGACTAGCAAGAAGCACAATTAAACAATTTCCAAAATTTTGCAGCCAAAACGTGAACAATCATTTCCTTTTCAAATGTTAATGAACCTATGATACATTTCTAACGTCTTCTGTTTCGACATTCTAGCCACATGTTAAACCTGACAGTCCTCATAAACCAAAAAGAACTTTGGGATATTGATATTCTTATGTAGAATAACTATTATATTGGATATTCATCAAATGTGTTAAACTGAGAGCTTAGAAATTGTTTACATTTCTTTAGGATTGAAATTAGGTTTGAAATCCCTATGCCTTCTGACCAAAGATGCTTTCGTCAGCATGTCTCTTGAAATTAAGCAGCATTTTGTTCTGCTGAGAACTAATAAACAATTCTTTTGCCAAGCCATTCATTATATAACCTCCTTCCAATACAAATGCTGATATAAAAGCAAGCTGGTAAGTGCTGGATTGAAACCTTTGAAGTATACTGTTAATTTGATTAATATGCAGGCACATCCTGCTATGATGCACTCTGCCTTTTGCATTTTAAATAGCAATTTACAGAATAGCTCCCTGCTTGTGATCTGTGAAATTTGGACCTTGCATCCAGGAAACAATGGAAGAAATTAAATAGAGGGTAGAACAACAAAGAGCCTAATTAATTGCTTCAACTATTGTTTTTGTTTTCAATGATATTTCATTGCAAAGTTAAGTGGTAAAGTGTAAGACAAATGTTATGGTTGAAGATAATGCTGTGGGTAAGTATCAACGTTTACCCCCATACTTGACACATTTATCTATTGACATTGGTTTTTTACATTTTGGGGTGACCCCTTTTCAAAATGAAGAATTTTAATTTACATCTACATATGGATCAGTTCTGACTATTCTGTGGCTAAAATCAAGTTTACCCTTGTCAAGCAACTCACAACCAAATGTGCAATCTGTTCAATTCTGCATAAACCAAACCACACAACACTTTACTACATAAGAATTTAATGTTCTTCTCCAAGGTGAGTTTAGATGTGGGGAGAGCATTTGATTGGGCAGGAGGGTGTTGAGTTGAGATTTCACCTCTTTTTTTCCTCAATCCCAAAAAAGTGTGGCTTGTGGGCAGCCTTCCTATGACATTGTTCATGACCCTCAGAGTAATTTTTTTCACGCAAATGCTAAATGTTCTTGATTAATTCCTTCATCTCCAAGTGAAGATTAATTCTGTCCTTAAGAATTGGTTGCAATAGTTTTCTCACCACTGAGGTTAAACTCACTGACCTGTAATTTCCCAGTTCATTCCTTGTTTCTTTTTCCCTTCGTACATTCTCTCACCCTTGTACATTCTGTATTCCTCTAAGGTTTCTGTTGCTTTGAGACCTCAGTATCTGCCATTATCCAGCCTGGTGTATCTTTTGTTGGTCCTACCCTTTAACTTTGTTGGAATATGTTGTACTTCCCTTATTTCCTTCTTGAATACGTCCCACTGCTCTGACACAGTATCTGCTCCCAGTTGACTCTGGCTAACTCACATCTGATCTTATTAAAACTAGTCTCCCCCGGTTTAGAATTTTTATTTTACGTCCATCCTTCCTTTTCCATAACAATCTTGAATCAAATGGAGTTGTGAACATTGTCTACAAAATGCTCCCCACTCATATTTCAACTACTTGTCCAGCTTCATTCTCTAAAATCAAGTCCAGGACCCCCTCAGTATTGGGAAGGTTGAAATCCCCCACTATCACCACCCTACTGCTCTTATCCTTGAGAAGGTGGTCGTGACCAGCCTTTTTGAACCTTGCAGTCCATGTACTATAGGTAGACCCACAATACCATGGGGGAGGGAATCCCAGGATTTTGATGCAACAACACCACAGGAATAGCATTAAGGGCTTAAATTCCGTGTTTGCTTTCCCGTTTATTTCTAAGCATTTCTTGAAGAAAAAAATCATCATCATACTGCAGGTGATCTCTGTCATTAACCAGAGTTTGCTTTTCCAGGTTAGTCTTCTGTAAACCTTATTTAATTTAACAATCTTCCTCTTCAGATTTTATTTTTCAAATTTTTCACCTCTCATTCATTGTAGTAGAACATTTTCCACAGTTATTAATTCACAGTGAACATTTCAAAAAAAAAAGTGAGTTTTTCCTCTGTAATGTAGCTCTTCATTATGTCAATTGCATGAGAAGGCTGGAAGATCCTTTACATTCAGTTGCGTTATCTGCAACTTGCCAAGTGCCCATTCATACTCTAATGGGTGTGGCGATGCAGCAGACAGCAGCTGTGACTTCAGGATTTTGGTCTCTTTCTGCTTCCCTGTAATGTTCCAGCCTTCATCACAAGGAGGAATGTTTTCATCTAAATGTGGTTGCTGCAGCCAATGTTTTTGTCACACATCCTTGGTAGGCTCAGTTGGACCTCTTTGTTACCTTCATCAACAAAAAAACAATTATCCTCAAAAGAGATAGCAGATATTGCACAAAAAGTGCAACCTAAGAGTACAGGAAGATCTAGGACCTCTGCTTCTGCTAAATGAACAACATGAATGATTGGTTCATTCCCTGTTTTTCTGTATTGAAAGAGGAAATTCATGTAGCTGGTCACCTTCACCATTGGTACCTTTATTTCCTGCAATTTGCAGTATCTCTTCTAAGAGAAATGCAGGATCTGCATTATCTTCTGTAATCCTAAGGTTAGTAGAGAACGATTCTGTAGTAGAGAACAATTCTTGGAGCATTTGATCAACTTCATGGTCTTCTGTGTCTGCTAACCAAAGAATATTCAAAGCTACACAAACATTTCCGCTTAATAAACAACATAATGATTCAGAATTACAAGCAACATTTTGTTTTTTCTCCTCCACTGTAGCGAAGTGCAGCATATGTTCTGATTTTAATATCTTCTGTTGAAAGTTGAATGGAGGATGTTCTGTATTTAGTTTGCCTAACCCATGGTAAACATCTGAAAGACTAAATATATCTGTCCCTGTATCTAATTTAAAATAAATGTTATTACAATTAGCGATGATGCTTGCATACCGTAATTTGTCTTGTGCATTAGAAAAATCTGTTGAGATCATGTAGCGTACTTGTCCTATTCCCCAAGAATAATTCATCTCACTTGACAGTATCCTGTACCCTCAGTGTCTTTTAATGCCTGAACATTTGCAAGCTGTCTTGGTCTATTTTCATTTCCTGTGCTGTTGATACAACTTTGGAACCCTGTAATACTGACTGGGCCTATTTTCTGCTCGTGGGTTCCTTTAATCGTTGACCATGCCCTTTGTTTTATGCATTTTCTTCAGGCAAACATTCTGCGTGCTCTTTTGTTCTTCATCTCTGTAAAGACTTCTGTAATATTTTACCCATTACAGGCAATTGATTTTCTTCCAGCTTGCCACATTCCTTGCTGTGGGCTTTTCCATACACTGTTGGCTTTGCACAAATTTTCCCTTTCCATGGTCCAGGGTCAGGGTGGACCTTGAAGTCTATGCCTGCTTCTGCCTATCACTGTCTTTTCTTCGGACATTCTTCACATTCTGCAGTCAGGAACTGCCAGGACCAGACAGCTGCCACTAACAGTGCTGGGAGCAAGAAACCTGCCCCATTGAACAACTTGGCTGTAAACATTCAGTGCCACTTTTATTCAGCAATGAAAATTCTCTGCACTCCATTATTAATTATTATTAATAAACTGAAACCTGTGCCCACTGGATGGACACATCTCATCACTGAAGACCCAGATTTGAAACAAGAGCCAATGTCATTCTATTTGCTGGTATTCATGCTAACTTTGTTTTTCTCTGAGTTATGAAAAAGATATCAGACTCAAAATGTTTACCAGTTTCTCTCTTCATGGACACAGCCTGATCTGCTGAGTTTCTCCAGCACTTCCTGCTTTATTTCAGATTTCCAGCATCTGCAGTACTTTGGTTTTATTTGGTTTTTCCTTTCTGTTTATGTGGTGATTCATAATGGGCACAATAGAAATTCCATGAACTCAATGGCTGTTAAATAACTTTGGAAGAACATTTTGTAAGATTGACAGTAATTTAATTAGTTTATTAATCTGAGATAATTAGTCCAACTTTCTGACATTTCGGAAAGAATTAATAGTGGGCTGAGCAGTGGGAATTGAAAGCCAAGGTTAGCAGGTTGCAAACACATGAGATTTTGAAATGTCTCGCCTTCATGGTAAAACCAATATGAGCTGAAATATGTAATACCAGAAAGACCGAGCACACCTATATAGAAGAGTTAATTTGACCGCCTCGTCAGGCAACCTCTTTGATCACTTCAAAACTTCTGGGTCTGTGCTGGTTGCAGGTATGCTTCATCAGCACAGTTAGATAGGCTCCTGTCAAAATTGATCAACTGTGTACTGCAGCTATAGCATTCAACATGATAGCTCATCAGTCAGAGGATATTTGCAAAGCAAACTGTAAGGTGAGTAATAATGCATGTAATAACACAGTGCGCAGATTGCAATCTTGGAAGGATTTCAAGGCTTCAAGAATCTAATTTTTTTACATGAATTTGCCTTATTTTAAAATATGTGTTTGATCATGATGTCTTAGTTGATGTAGATTTTAAAGTTTATTACAGAAAGACTGAAAGATGACATGTATAGTTTACACTTGACATTTTGAAATTGGAGAACTGTCCGTTCCTAGTTTAGGTAATATTCGCTTACACACACGCACATACACGTGCAAACAACACACACATTAAGGAAGGATTACCTGTGGCATTTTTTTTCACACAACTGATAATTAATTTTTTGGGACCAAAACATTAGAAAGCTACAACTATGCTAGGGCAATCTGAACTCAAAGTGTTCTAAAATTAGCATTAAACTTATAATTTAAATATGAAAAAGATCTTATGTGTGTTCAAGTTGACCAACATTGAAAAGATTATCTTATTCTCCATTTTGCACGTCTTTCATTTAATTTTATTTCTATAGCTTGTGATTCTATATTCTACAACCACTTTGAAACAATTTGCTCCTAGCGAACACTAGAAAAACTGATAATGCAAATTGTTAACAGCATGCTTCAGCTCCATAAGAGAGGAAACTGCTCTTCTAAACCTACTGATAGAAATTATTTTGTCAGGCGTGATTTATACTTCTCTGTTTATTCATTGTGTTTAATGGAAAATAAGTTGGTAATCTGCCAGTTTACAATAGAATGCATACATTAGGTCAAAGCTGTCATTCTGGATGTTATACATTGACAACTTTTAAAACATTTCTTTTAATTGATAGTTCACTCTTCTTCTACCACTCACACTCTGTCAGAGCTCTATTCCCACAATAGCTCCACTCTATTCATTCTTTTCAATACAACGCATTCTATTAATAATCCTAATACAAGGTAGCATCAAGCCAAATTTCAAAAAAAAAAGGAAAGCATGGAAAGAGTAGAAAGTTGAAGAAAAGCTACACGGAAAATAAACAATATCATAAGAAATATCTATTAATACTTAAAACTGAGAGTGATGTCAATGGAAAATCAAAGTAAAGATATTGACTTTCCAAATAACTGCAACCCACATGGTTCTCACTCTTGTATCTCTCCATACCTGATCAACTCCCTTCCTGATCAAATCATTCTCCTTCCCAACATAATTGCTCCCACTTCCTGATGACCATACCCCACCCCCAACCTGAAGCTTACACAGGTTTAATATTCTTTTCATTTTGACTGGAGAAGTCCATGAAGTATCCACAGCTTTCAGTTTCAATGACAATGAGACCCGAGTTCCACTAACATGTTCTCCTAAAATCTATATTTCCTCCAATATAAGTAAATCAATTTTCAGCACTACTTAAGCTTAGTATGAGCAACTATATATTTTCATGTATCAGAAAGTTATTTAATTATCAACATTTTGGGGGCTATGTCAGCTTTATGCAGTAGTTGAACAGATTTTCTTAAAAAGCTTGACCCTTAAGTAGACAGAAAGGACAAGAGTAAGTTTGTAGGCTTTGTACAATCATACAGAAAATATACTCCATTTGTTAATGTCATTCATGCATCTTTCGTTTTTTCATATCACAGAAGTATTCTGATGTAGAAGGAGACCATTCAGCCCATCAAGTGTGCATATGATCATCAAATAAACCTCAATACTTAATACCAATTTTATGCTTTTTCACCATAATATTTCTATCCAAATAATCGACTGATACCCTCTTTAATGTCTCCATTGAACCTGTCTCCACCATATTGCCAAGCAGTGCATTCCATGCCCTAACTATTTGCTATTTGAAAAAGTATTTTCTTTTTTACACATCACATTTAGTCCTTTTGCAATTCACTTTAAATCTATGGTTTCTCATTTTTGTTCTTTTTTTGAGTTGGAACTGTTTCCCCCTATCTACTCTGTCCAGCCTGCTCATAAATTTGAAAGCTTCTATCAGATTTTCTCTTAACCTTCTTGTCTCCAAAGAGAACAGTCCCAATTTCTTCGAACTATCCTTATAACTAAAGTCTCTCATCCGTGGGACCATTCCTGTACAATGCTTCTGTACTCTCTCCAATGTGTTCACATCCTTCCTATCACGTGATGCATTCATGAGATGTGGATGTTGCTAGCTAGGTCAGCATTTTATTTGCTGTCCCTATTTGCTCTTGAGAAGGTGGTGATGAACTGCCTTCTTGAACAATTTTAATCCATTTGTTGCTGGAACCCTCACAATGCCATCAGGGAAGGAGATCCAGGATTTTGACCCACTGGCACTGAAGGAACAGCATTATATTTCCAATTCAGTATTGTTATACAAACTGTTTATATTTAATATCACTTATTGTAAGTTTGGGCTGAATTTTTTGAGTTAGTAATCTGTGGGTTTTTGCATGCGTAAGTTAATAATTAACTGATAAGTACTTCTGTAGCCATAATGATTTATTTTTAAACAGTTTTATGATTTTATAGCGAATAGGTTTGTGTGATTTCAAAATGGATTTTTAAAATTTATCCTAGATTATTCAGTGACACAGCAAGATAAAGTAATGGGGCCTCAAGGAAATTTCTGCAACTTTTTACAATTTGAGCTGAAGGGAAACACCCGTTGTTTAGAGAGACTTTTGGTTTTGGATTTTCTTTTAGTCTTTGGAATAGGATGGACATGTAGACTAGTGCTCCTAAGAAGGTAAGGATATATGAGGAAGTAGATTGCCTTAGGGTAAAGAGTTTATATTAGTCCTTTACCTGAAGTGTTAGGATAAAATCCTGAAGCGATTACTTAAAGCTTTAATCAAGTATAAAATGAGTGGCCACAAGACCACAAGCCCAAAATTAGGACACTCTGAATTGACACACAACTGGAAGAATCAGTCTTGATGGAAAATTGGCCAAACTATATTAAATAGCAGCCGGCAGTATCAGCTAAAGAGAACAGTGGAAACAAAGATCAAAGAGGTTACAAACGTTCAAGGTGAACCAGTTACCACCAGCATGAGGGTTGGTGTAGTGGAGAAGTGTCGATCAGATGTTCTGGCACCTTGACTGCCTGAGTATGTACTCTTTACAACTTTCGACAAAGCAATAGTGCAAGGTGTTGGAGTGACCCTATTGGGTGATTGGAATCAAAGGCCACAGTGTATTCTGGAAATTCAGGGCAACACATACCTGGATGCCACCCATTCAGTGAAGTCTCAGTGAAGACTTGACCTGGTCCAGAAGCAGAGCTCTGACCACCTGGAGAGAGAGCAAGAGAGAAGATCTGCCCTAACCTGTGAGTGCCACTTTCACGGAAGAGAGCCATCCCTATGTCAGAGAGGAAGGAGATTCCAGAGGCCCAGGTCAAAGATGTGGATTGTTGTGGGTAATATCCTTTCTCAGATCGATAGAGGTAGGTAAAGAGTAAATATTATGAGAATCTGGGAAATGCTCACATGGTGTTTTTAATAAGGAATATTTTGTGAATAAAATCGAGCTGACCGCAAACCAGATTCTGTCTCTCTTTGTCCACCTCATCAACAAGAGTTCTTGTGTGAAGTGTTTTTAATATTAAAACTGGTTGAAGTGTTCAAAGCATGGAACACATTGGCATTCCTGGCTGGGTCTTTGATCAGAAGTGTTTGTATAATCTTCAAAGTTGAACCCCACCAACCTTCAGCTCTCAGATATCCATCCTGAGCTTGATTTAAGAGGGCAGCTGGCCAGGATTCAAGTGGGTGAAAGAGAGTGAAGGTTTCCAATCAATGATTAGGCCATAAACCAAGTGTCTCTCACATGAGGATGACAAACAACTAGAATTAGTACAGGGTTCACCTGCAGAAAACAGAGACAAGGAAACCAAATATAGGATCAGAGGACCTATGGGGTGGTGTGAAGGCAGATATTGGGAGCAGGCACCAACAAGGATACACAGAAGCTAGAGTAGGAGCAGGGGCCCACAAGGTAAGAGATAGTGAAAAGGGTTGAGGGCCCAGAGTCACAGAGAAGCAAAAAAGCAGCTAATGTAGGATCAGGGACTCACAAGATAGAGAGAGAGACAGATAGAAAACAGTAACCTAGAAGGAAACAATAGGAGAAATGGCACAGTACCCAGAGTGAGAAAATGTACTCAGAAAGTACTTAAATTAGAAATGAGATAATAGGAACTGCAGATGCTGGAGAATCTGAGATAACAAGGTGTAGAGCTGGATGAACACAGCAGGCCAAGCAGCATCAGAGGAGCAGGAAGGCTGACGTTTCGGGCCTAGACCCTTCTTCAGAAATGGGGGAGGGGAAGGGGGTTCTGAAATAAATAGGGAGATAGGGGTGGCGAATAGAAGATGGATAGAGGAAAAGGTAGGTGGAGAGGAGACAGACAGGTCAAAGAGGTGGGGATGGAGCCAGTAAAGGTGAGTGTAGGTGGGGAGTTAGGGAGGAGATAGGTCAATCCAGGGAGGAAAATCTCCCCTCCCCAACCGCATCCCAAAACCAGCCCAGCTTGTCCCCGCCTCCCTAACCTGTCCTTCCTCCCACCTATCCTCTCCTTCCACCTCAAGCCACACCCCCATCTCCTACCTACTAACCTCATCCCGCCCCCTTGACCTGTCCGTCCTCCCTGGACTGACATATCCTCTCCCTAATTCCCCACCTACATTCACCTTTACTGGCTCCAGCCCCGCCTCTTTGACCTGTCTGTCTCCTCTCCACCTACCTTCTCCTCCATCCATCTTCTATCCGCCTCCCCCTCTCTCCCTATTTATTTCAGAACCCTCATCCCCTCCCCCATTTCTGAAGAAGGGTCTAGGCCGGAAACGTCAGCCTTCCTGCTGCTTGGCCTGCTGTGTTCATCCAGCTCCTGTTATCTTAAATTAAAAATGACCCAGGTTTGTCCACGGGGCAGAAATGCTGGGAGGAGACATGGAAAACTGTAGGGAAAGATGCTTTAAACCTCAGCAAGGCTATAGCGATAGCCAGCTGCATGGAGCAGCTGCGAGTTAGAGAAAGAAATGGTGAAGCCAAGTAGAGAGATGGAGGAAGTGAAGCAGAAAATGGAGAAAGTAAGAGTCAAAGCAGAAGCAGAGGAAACATGTGAGTGTGGTACACTTGGGACAGTTTCAGACTCAGTATGTTACAGCCTACCAGGACCCTGTAGGTGAACTGACTAAGAAATGCAAAAACTTACAGGTTGCTCTCAGAGTTCTGCCCAGACAGGAAAAGAAAACAGAGACTGTGCTGTGGACCATTCGAAATGCCAGCACAAGACTGCTATCACTGAGCATCAGTAGTGAAGAGAATGAAAGTTCATAGGTCTGGTGCCAATCAAGTGGGCTGCTTTGTTCTGAATGGTGTCAAGCTTCTAGACTATTGTTGGAGCTGCACCCATCCAGGCAAAACGGGAGCATTCCATCACACTCCTGACTTGTGCCCTTTGGACAGGCTTTGGGAAATACCAAGTAAGCTACTTACTGCAGGATTCCTAGGCAGTTCAGTTTCTGAGCAATCAATGAGTCCTTACAGTGAGGAAAGAGGCCATTTGGCCCATCAGGTCTGCACCAAATCTCTGAAGAGCATCCCCCCACCCAGAACCAGCCTCTCACCTTATCCCTGTAAAGTCACCATGGAAGACCCAGCTAGCCTGCATATCTCTGGACACTATGGGGCAATTTAGCATGGCCAATCAACTTAACCTGCACATCTTTGGACTGTGGAAGGAAACCGGAGTACCTGGAGGAAACCCACACAGACACAGGGAGAATGTGCAAACTCCAAACAGACAGTCTCCCAAGGCAGGAATTGAACGCAGGTCCCTGGCACCTCGAGGCAGCTGTGTTCACCACTGAGCCACCATACCATCCCACTGGTAGTTCCAGGGCGTTGATAGTCAGAATTTACGGTAGACTCTCTCTTTTAATTTCCAAATACATATAAGTCATAATAAACATGAGAATATAAATAAAAATAATAAGATTGACAGCAGTGGCTACATTAGCAAAGCATCTGCATGATCAAATGAAAGTTGTATGATTTTAGTTATCCTAGAGAATGCTCTCACAAACATTGAGAGTGGTGTCATTAATCTCTTGAGCAGCCTACTGCCAGATTGGAAAATATGAGAGATCATTTATAAAGAATAACATTGGTAATCTCAGCCATCCTGTAGAAAGTTGTCATTCAGCATTATCATCATCCAGATGTGGTGCCCAGTCCTGACTGAACTCATTGAAATGCTAAAGATTCTGCAAGGGCTTATTGTGATAGAAGTAAGAAGCCTAATCTCAGAATAAAAGGGCAGGAATTTATGTGCAAGTTGAAGAGATTTTTCTTCACTCAGTGGGTTATATCAAAGGTCTCTGGATTCTCTGTTTTGGGGTATATCCAATTCAGAGATGAATAGAAAAGAGAATCCAGGTATATTAGATCAAACAGGAAAGTGATGTTAAGGCAGATTGACTAAAATCATGTTATTTGCTGCAACAGGCCCATGAAGGCATCATCTGCATTTATTTATTAATTTTATGCCACAGTCTCTTGAACAGTTGACTGTGTGCAGTTCTAGTCACCCTAGTATAGAAAGGATATTATTAAAGTAGAAAGAGTGCAGAAAAGATTTTCTAGGATGCTACCTGGACTGGAAGGGTTAAGTTATAAGGAGAGGTTGGATAGCCTGAAACGTTTTTCCCGTGGAGACTGAGGGGTGACCTTATAGAGGTCTATAAATTCATGAGAGACACAGATAAGTTAGATAGCCAACAGTTTTTCCCCATGTAGGTGAGTCTAAAACTAGAAGACATAGGTTTAAGGTAAGAGGGAAGAGATTCAAAAGGGTGCAGGGAGCAAATTTTTCACACAGAGGGTGGTGAGTGTCTGGAATAACCTGCCAGAGGTACTGGTGGAAGTGAGCACAATTTTGTCTTTAAAGAAATATTTAGACAGATACATGGATGGAATAGGAATGGAGGGATATGGACCAAATTAAGGCAAATGAGCCTAGTTTAAATTGTGAAAACTGGGTGGCATGGGTAAGTTAGGCCAAAGGGTCTGTTTTCATGATGTAGATTTCTATAACTCTATGACTAGTAACTTGCGTTTATATAGCCCTGTTCATTTAGACATAAATGGAAGTGTATTTCACACCTACAGAGGAAAAGGATGGCTGAACGTTCTCTCTCCTTAGCCAGGTCCCTTAGCTTTGATCTGAAAATTGCAAGGCCATTCATCCAGGAGTCTATGATGATCATCATTCCAATAGTGTGGTCCATAAGATAAAGCTGAGTTAACATGGTCTTAACACAAAAGCAAATTATTGCAACTGCTAAAGATCTGAAATAGAAACAGAAAATACCGGAGAAACTCAACAGATCTGGCAGCCTCTGTGAAGAGAGTAACAGGTTTAATACTTCATGTCCAACATAACTCTTCTTTAATAAAATTGAATGTTATTTATTGTCAGTTGTATATTTTACAAACAAAAAGTGAGAAGTGTTTAAGTCACCATACCACAGCACCTATATTAATATAAGAAGGCATAGATAAGAAAAAAATGTTTAAATTAAGACAAAGTTCATCTTAGTTCAATTCATGGCTCCTGTGTTCAGGAAAAGACAGTACTGCTTCAGAAAACTGCTGCAGCTACCACTGAAGCAGGACATCTATGCCAGGTCATTGGAATCTTGGGCCACAAGACTCCACAAAATCCCAAAGCCTCACCAATCCTGGGCCAGGAGATGTTGCAGAAGCTGTCCAAAGGAATCCTGGGTCGCCAGATGCCAGGCCAAAACAAGCTCATTGCCTAAGCCCGCTGCCAACTTGGATCAATGGAATCCTGGGCCATGCACTGAAGACACTGAAGCAGACCACCACCAGACATGGCTGCAATGGCCATGGGGAACCGTCATCACTGCCACAGCAGCCACCTGAAGTGTTCCTCCTCTACCGAAGCTGCCAAAAGAAGGTAAGATGAATATTGATGTCAAAAATAACAAAGGGAAAAAATAAAAATGAAAGAAGGACGCGCAGGCCTGGAAATCAGAAGCAGACAGGCTCAGGAGCCCAAACATGCCTACCCTGCTGTCACCATCTTTAAGGAACACTGAATGACTTTCCATTGAGAGAGCACAGAGAAGGTTCACTGCACATATTAGTGGGATGTTAGGATTGTATTTTGAAGAAAGCTTTTGAAGAAAGCTTTGAAGTTTAGATGACTGAGAGGTGATTTCATTGAAATCAACAAGATTCTCAAATGACTGGACAGTAGGACAGCAGAAAGGATGCTTTCCTTGGTAGGGATTAAAACCAGGGAACACAGTCTCAGAATATGATGTAAGTCATTAAGAACTGGAAGAAGGAATTTCTTCATTCACAGGGTAGTGAATATTTGGAATTTTCCACCCCAGAGGGCTGTGGAATCTCAACCATTGATTATGTTCAAGACATATGGATAGACTTATAGCGACGAATGATATTGGAGATACGGAGATGGTATGGAAAATTGGCATTGAAATTGATAATCAATCATGATTCAAAATGGTAGAGAAGCTAAATGATTTATGCCTGCTCCCATGTTCCCTGGCCTACAATATTGACAGCAGAAAAGCTATTCCCCCAAATTGATGTTTCACAAGCATGTGTGCTTATGAATTAATTTTCTTCATCCAATTCATAAAACATGGTTGGAGTAATCAAAATAATTTCTATTTTTACAACGTAGTTAATTTCTCACTTAATGATAATAGTAATTGCCTTAATTTCAAGAAAGCATCCATCAGCAAACTGAACACTGCACAAAGTGACAAAAATGTAAAGTTAGAAGTGAGCAAGATGCCAAAAAGCTAGACTTAACAACTTTCTACAAAATCAATATTGTGTTCAAAGCTGTTCTGCTCATTTTGTACTACATTCAAGACGGTGATTGTATTTTTCAGTGGTGCAGGAAACATCCATTTTTTTGCTGCAGGCATAGGCAACAGTGAACACAATTTCCAGCCTTTTACAGCAGCACAGTTTCAATCTATGTGTATCTTTATATAACGAGAAACCATAGTTGCTGGGAACTGTGCCTTTTGAATAAATAGACTTGAAGATCTCCATATTGAGAAGAGTATTTTGAAGCCATATCTGAAATTTTTCAAGGGTTATATTTTGTTTGTTTTCTGCTTCCACTTATCATTATGAAAAACAAATTAACTTTTTGTTATCAAGGTTTTGTCAAAAACCTGTTGCATAAGGACCGGCTGCCATGCTTTCTAAATTTATAGTGACAATACTTAAAAAGCACTTAAATAGGATGTCCTGAGGTTGTGGAATGCATTATATAAATTTAGGTTCTTTCTTTCTTTCTATTGCATGATGGCCTGTTTGGCATGAGTCCCAGTGACTTCAACAGTGCACTCAGAAAGCAATCTACATTTTACAATAGATCCCTTGAAGTCAATGACATCAAATTGATCCGTTGGACCAAAATGCAAACTGAGACAACCCCATTGAGCAAGGTTTTGCTACTCTGGGTTACTCCTGCTTAATCAGTCTTTGCTTCTCATGAAGGATACTCATCTTTAACTCACATTCTTAATCTTTCAAATGAGTGGATCTGAGCTGGTTCTTGGTCTGTAACTTCATATGTTCTGAGGTCTGAGGCTTGGTTCGTTTCCTTTTGGCATACCTAGAGGAATAAGGGAAGAAGATCAGCAAAAATAAAAACAAAAAGAACCATGGATTCTGTAAATCAGGAACAAAAATAGAAGTTGCTGGAAAAGCTCAGCAAGTCTGGCAGCATCTGTGAAGAAAAAATCAGAGTTAACATTTTGGGTCCAGTGATCTTTCTTCAGACCAGTGAAAATAACGTTTAAAAATGTAGCTCATGTGATGTTGACTACCCAACCATTTATTGCCCTTGAGAAGGTAACATCTGGCTGCTTCTTGTAATGTTGCAGTCCATGTGATATAGGTGCTCCCACTGTTCTGTTAGGGAGAGAGCTCCAGGATTCTGATCCAGCAGCTGTAAAGGAAAAAACAATATATTTCCATGTCAAGATGCTGTGTGGCTGGGAACTTGCATATGGTGGTGTTCCAAAGCATTTGCTGCCCCCTTGTCCTTCTGGATGTTAGTGATTATGGATTCAGAAAATGCTCACAGAGGAACCTGGTGAGTTCTGCAGTGCATCCTGGAGATAATACACAGTTGGGTCTCTGCACATCAGAGATGGCAAGAGTGGCTGTTTAAGATACTGGATGGAATGACTATCAATCAGGTTGCTTTGTCCTGACGGTGTTCTTGAACGTTCACTTATCCAACTAAGTGGAGACTATTCCACCATCTGCATGAATTGTGACCTTCAAATGGCTTTGAGCAGTCAGGAGGTGAGTTACTCACCTCAGAATTCCCACACTCTAATATAAATACCATGTATACAAGATCAATCATTCAGTTCAGTTTCTGGTCAATGGTAATCTAAGGATTATTAGAGGATTCAGTGATGACAATTTTTTTATTCATTCATGGGATGAGGGAGTCACTGGCTAGGCCAGCAGTTATTACCCATCCCTTGCCCAGAGGGTAGTTAAGTGTCGACCACATTGCAATGGATCTGGAGTCATATGTAAACCAAACCAGGTAAGGATGGCAGTTTCCTTCCCTAAAGGGCTTTAGTGAACCAGACTTTTTTTTCCTCCCCCCCTGACAATGATGGTCATCATTAGATTTTTAATTCCAGACTTTTATTGAATTCAATTACACCGTCTGCAATTGCAGCATTTGACCCCAGGTCTCCATAACATTGCCTGGTCTCCGGATTAACAGTCCAGTGATAATACCACTAGGCCACCACCTTCCCCGTCATTGAATGTCAAGGAGAGGTGAGTAGATTCTGCTGGAGCTGCTTTTTTCTTGAATGCCACTTATCACTTATCATCCCCAAACCTGAATATTATCCACATCTTGCTGCAAATGGACATGGTCCTGCTCCTGTATCTGGAATGATCTGAATGGACCAAAGCATTGAGTAATCATTGGCAAATATACCCACCTCTGACTTTCTGATGGAGGTAAGGACATTGATGAAGTAGCTAGAGATAGTGAGTCCAGGCACAATTCTGAGAAATTCCTACAGCGCTCTTCTAAGACTGAGATAATTGATCTCCTATAATCACAACCATATTCTAGTGTGTTAGATACTGGTCTAACCAGTGGTGATGTTTTCACTGATTCCCTCTGACTTCAGTTTTCCTGAGGATCCTAATGCTACACTTGGTCAATTCTGCCTTAATCTTAAGAGCAGTCACTTTCATCTTATCTCTAGAGTTCAACTTGTTTGTTCATGTTTGGACAAATTATCTAACAAGATCAGGAGGTGGGTTGCCCTGGCAGAACACAGAGTGTCAGTGACCATGTAATTGATAAACAAGTGCTTGATAGGTTTGTTGATTACACCTTCCATTACTTTGGCGCTGATGATAGATAGTAGTCTGATGGACCAGATATTGGCTGAGTTGGATTTGATGATGACCCTATAAAAATAGAATCTGATATATTTTATGTTCATTGTGAGGTCATTGCCAATGAATGGTTTTGCAACTAAGACAAGAAGAAAGAGCGGTGAAAGTGATGATTTATTAAGAGTTTGGGAAGCCCTGTCCTTCCTCATATTCACCATTATAAATTGCCTCTCATTCCATGACTTGTTTCCTCCCTACAAGAAGTCAAAAGGTGAATGTTGTGGAGTTCTTTTGCTATTGAGTTTTACTCTTTCTTTTGGGCTGTTTCCTTCTGCAATCTAATTGTTGTAATAATATACATACTATCACAACCAAGATGGTAGGAATGCATTGACAAGCAAGCCCCACTACTCCACCAGTCACATCATTAATATAAATATGGTGATTAAATTATCAAAGTAGACAAACACTTCTCTTGAGTACTTCGACCAGGATTCTTTAATTAACTCCAAATAATCATAGTCTGATAGAATCATAGAGATATACAGCATGGAAACAGATCCTTCAGTCCAACTCATTCATGCTGACCAGGTCTCCCAAAATAAACTAGGCCCATTTGCCTGCATTTGGCCCACATTCCTCTAAATTTTTCCTATTTATGTACCTGTCCAAATATCTTTTAAAAATTGTAATTCGTTTGCTATGAAGAGTTATTATGATAATAAGTGGCAAATACTGGCCAACACATAAGCCATGATCTGGAATTAAGACCCCGTAATCCCACATATGGACACATATGAATAACTGTCTCAAACCCTTTGGGAAAATTCACTAATACCTGAGCCCCACTACTCTCTGAGTAGTTACAAAGGTTACAAATTTAATCATTTGCTCAAATCCCCAGTCTCCCTGTCTGATGGACTCATGGTAATGAAAAACACTGACCATGTTTCTCAACTTAATAAAATAACTTACTTATTACAAAGAAATCATTTTCAAGCACAGAGAAACAGGGTATGAATGATAAACATATAACTTTATTCATTGACACTCTAAACCTCCTCTTAAAACCAACACATACATGCAGATAGAGATTGACAAATAAACATATATGGACGGTATGAGTGGGGAAAGAAGTACTGAAGAAACACATTGCAGTCATTCCAGTCCACAACATTCAATTATTTATCCTTTTTTGATCCTTCCAAGTCCTTCTGATCTCTGATCTGGAATTCCAAGTCCTTTCAATTCTTTGCTGAAGATGTAGGATGGTTTTGTTCCATCTTTCAGTCACTGGTTAGAGGCAACAGCTTCTCGCAAATGTTGGGAGAGATTGGCAAGCTATCTTTTAGTCTTTTGTTTATTTCATAGCAGAGACAAAAATTGATCCTGTTCCTTGCAGACTGAAGAGCTTCTGCCTCTGTATTATTCACATGCAAGCTGTGTACCTGCCAAGGAATCAATCAGATAATTGTTTACGTGCTCATGACTCCTGCCCTTCACAATTGGTCCTGAGTGCACAAACTAATCAGCAATTTGCTCTGGGCGAAGCTTACTCTGCGCATACATCCATAACATTGTGGCACCTTAAATATCTCCCTCCGTTCCTTGAACAAAGCCACAATGTAAACATAACACACAAGGCGTTCCAGTAAGTTGTTTTTAAAAATGCAGAATCTTTCACATTCCATGTCTTACAGTAGTATTTTTTTATTTTGATCTGTAATTAAAAAGAAAGAAAAATTAAAAGATGTGAACTTTACACAACACAAAAAAAGTCAAATCTCTACAGAGATATTTTTTCAAGGCTTACAAAGGGTAATGTTTAACCCCTGTGTACTAAGGATATGGAAACAAAGCATAAGATAGGGTGACTTCTCAGACCCACTGGATTTTCTGTTGATGAAGCTGAATTGCTGACAGCTATATATTGTATGGGTTAGTCATCCATTATGATTGCAATAAAGTTTGAATTTCTGTCTTTGGGGACTGGACAGAATCCACACTCTCAGGTTTTACCAGGTAGATAGAAATATTGTTACTTGAAAACTCTATCAGGTTCCACAGAACTTCTACTAAGAAACAGAATTGAAGGGGATTCTGGGGTGTCTTCTTTCCTTTGATTCCTGGGTCTGTCATACAGAATTCTAAGACCAGGAAGTTTGCTAGGCAACCATTAAAATTGAAACCTCCTAATCCTTATAAAGCCATTATTTTTAATTTCCAGTAATAATGGCAATAAGCCTCACCTCTTATCTCCTTGAAAGCCTTGCTTGGCTGCTTTTCTAAATTCATTTATTTCTATTACAAAGCAAGTAAACTACAGCCTGTATGAAACAGTTAGCTTCATTTCCAAGAAATCACATAGTTAAAACCCCTTTCCATCCATATTATATCCAAATAGTTCAAAATCTTCAAGCTGTTGATATCAAAACACATGTATACAGTGCACAATGAATGTAATAACATCATGCAGCTACATTAGATAGAATAACTAGTTTAGGCTAAGTCTTTGTAAAGGCATGAGTGAAGACACAGTTTTAAAGAAAGACTCTTTTATGCAACATGTTTCCTGACAAAAATTAAATCGCTTTAAATCAGTGTTGTGATAGTAGTTGACTGCAAGCCACATAGTACCACAGGCCATGGTCTCTCTCCATTAAACTATAAGATCATAATATGTCCTTTATTCATTCATGGGATGAGGGCATCACTGACTGGGCAGCATTTATTGCCCATCCCTAATTGCCCAGAGGGCAGTTAAGAGTCAACCACATTGCTGTGGGTCTGGAGTCACATGTAGACCACACCAGGTAAGGATGGCAGTTTCCCTCCCTATTGGATATTAGTGGACCAGATGGGTTTTTCCTGACAATCGTCAATGGATTCACAGTCATCATTAGACTCTTAATTCCAGGTATTTTATTGAATTCAAATTCTACCATCTGCTGTGGCGGGATTTGAACCTGGGTCCCCAGAAGGTTATCTGGTTATCCAGCAATAATACCACTACACCATCACCTCCCTTTGAATGATAGCTTTTAATAAAGAACTCAAACACTGAAAGGAGTCTTCAAGTCTTATACTGGCTATTCAGAAGTTCAAAGGATATGTGACAAATAGGATGGAGATACTGGTCTCTACAGATCACAATTTATTGAAGTTCTCAGAATATTTCAAAAGCAAGAATCATCATGTTTGAGTGGAGTCTAATGCTACAGTCATTTACACTAAAGGATTTTCATATCATCATTTGCAGCAATGTGATTGTGGAAGCCACTCCTACGTCCTTGTGAAAGAAAATTGGTCTTTGGCCTGGAAACAATAACAGTAGGAAAATTTGTGATTATTTTAAAATGTGTGAGAATCCACAGTTGCTTTAGAAATGTTTGAAAAATGACTTTGTAATTTGTGAATCTAAAAAAGGATCGATTATAAAATTTGAATCCATGCGATCTGTGTTACCATTGACGCAGAAGCAGTACAAACCGGAAGTAAGTTAAAATACAGAAGTCCGGTAGAGGCAGAAGGATGAGATAGACAATCAATTAAGGTAAATTCACACCATCATCATGCATGGGAGCTAGCAGTTGAGAGGTTTCGGAAAAGAAATTTATCATTGTGTGGAGGATTACTTAAACTGAAACCTGTTTGCATGGATGCAGCTGCCTTTAGCAGATTGACAGAGTCCTTTGTCACAACTCACTGGTGATAGTGCACTGTAAATCAAATATATCCACTAAATTCCCTAATTCAACTGAATAGTCTAACTTAGGTTAAAAGAAGATGCACATCAGGTTTTCTCCCATTAACAAGAAGAAAAAAACTATGTCACCAATGGCAAAAAGTAATAAAAGAATTGTTAACCTATAACTGTACAACATAAACAAAAACAGTTTAAGAAAAAGTAATTTATCTAACATAAACTTTATGCTTTTTAAAAATCTCCCAACACAGACATACTGACACCAAAAATAAAACAGGAAAACACAACTATTATAAGTACAGGGGGAGAAATAACTGAGATACACAGTGTTGTTTCACTGGTTCACACTAACAAAACTATAGGTTGGCTCCATTGCCCTTTTTCAGTTGTCAATAATGCCTCCTTTTTTTTGCATAATGGTGATCAGCCTGCAGTGCAATTGTTACTTGCAATTCTGGTTCAGAAAAGTTTTAGAAGGATGTTGCCAGGGTTGGAGGGTTTGAGCAATAGGGAGACACTGAATAGGCTGGGGCTGTTTTCCCCGGACCGTCAGAGGCTGAGGGGTGACTTGAAATAATCATATAAAAGTTTTATAAAATCATGAGGGGCATCAATAGGGTAAATAGACAAGGTCTTATCCCCAGGGGAGTCCAAAACTAGAGGGCATAGGTTTAAGGTGAGAGGAGAAAGATCTAAAAGGGACCTGAGAAACAACTTTTTAACGCAGAGGATGTTGTGTGTATAGAATGAGCTGCCAGAGGAAAAGGTGGAGGCTGGTACAATTACAACATTTAAAAGGCATCTGGACGGCTATATGAATAGGAAGGGTTTAGAGGGATATGGGCCAAATGCTGGCAAATGAGAATAGATTTATCTGCGATATCTGGTTGGCGTGGTTGGACCGAAAGGTCTGTTGCCATGCTGTACATTTCTGTGACTCTATAGCCAAGGTCTTTCTTTTCAATTTGCGTTTTATTATTCTTCCTTTCAGCAAATTTGAATATAGTTTTTCCCTACTCTTTCAATAGAGAATAGGAGAGGACAATTGTAGACTAAGGGAACAGAGAGAGAGAGAGAGAGAGAGAGAGAAAGTTTCCCTGAATACTCAGGCAATGTTGATTTGCCTGGTCTTCTTCCTTATTGTTCCAATAAGGCAGCCTTGTATGTATAATTCATAATGTGCCACAGCGACCTGTTTTTAAAATTGCAAACATCCCCTTATACATTTTCCTTGGTTTAAAGCAGCACCTTTCCCATTTTTAGTCAACAGAACAATAACAAAAGTGGTCTTTATAACTTCAAGGAAAGAAAATGGAATCCTCTGCTAGGAAGATTGAAGCTTAGTAGCACTTTGCAATTGAAAACATTGGCCATACAGGTACATTGGCCCTAGTAGAAACATCATAAAATGCCTCACTGGAACCTACTAATCCATATAGAAATCAAAAGAGCTGTGGATGCTGTAAATCAAAAATAAAAACAAAAATTGCTGGTAAAGGTCAGCAGGTCTGGCAGCATCTGTGGAGAGAAATCTGTCGGAGACCTGAAACATTAACTCTGACTTCTCTCCACAGATGCTGCGTTTTTCCAGCAATTTCTGATATTCCAGAAACAATTTATAGTTCATACTGACCATGATTTATCTGTTAATTTATGTTTAATTTACTTTGAGTCCAGTTAGTGATTTTTTTTTTCATTCACAGGATGAGGGCAGCGCTGCCTAGGCAGCATTTATTGCCATCCTTAATTACCAGAGGGCAATTAAGAGCCAACCACATTGCTGTGGGTCTGGAGTCACATTTAGACCAGACCAGGTAAGGATGGCAGTTTCTTTCTCTGAAGGACATGAATGAACCAGATGGGTTTTTCCCCTGACAATCAACAATGGATTCATGGTCATCATTAGATTCTTAATTCCAGGTATTTATTGAATTCAAATTCAACCATCTACCTTGGTGGGATTCGAACCCAGGTCACTGGATTAACAGTCCAGCAATAATACCACTAGGCCATCGCCTTCCCTACATGTGTTATGGTAAAAGATGTGACCAGTGAAATTTTGTTCAATAATTTCTTTGTTCAGTTGTCATTTGGTTTACAGGTTCTCATCAGGAATGTAACAAGTTTACTTTTTATATTCATTGTGCCACTCATAAATCTTGGGTTCAATTATGCCTTGAGGATGGGCTTCTATATCCCAGTGTAAATGTCAGGGCAAGTCTGCCTCCAATTCGCCAGAATACCCTGTTTCAATTTTTCATGTGGAGATATCTTAATTGATATGTGGCAGGACTTACGTCTCCAGGAAATTCTGCCTCAGACAGCTGTTATTGATTCTGATGCAGCATCTCCACACTATACCAGGATCGGCAGCCACTGTAGGTACTGCAGGAATCCAGGAGGATGAGGAACCACGAGCGCTCCCAAACTCAGTCACTCCTGCAGTCCTCCTACACCCGCCCACCCTCCCATTCCCCCCCAACACCGATAGGTCCAGGGTTTCACCACAGCCACATTAGCGCACCACTCTGAGGCAACTGGCAGGTGGCATCCTGGATATGGTTGGTGGGGAAGGGGGATCATGGAAAGGCAAAACTGGGTAGGCAATTCCTCTGTCTGCTCTAAAAGGCCTGGGAAGGACGAACAGCCCACATGGTTAAACCCACTTGGCAATACTTTTTGATGCAGGCCTCTCCTGACACCCATTGAGTCATTGTAGCATGATAAGGTCCTGAATTGGTCATTTATTTCACGTGCATGATACTCAATTTGATCATGGATGGATGTGGGGGTGTATTTGTAAAATCATGGTGGGGCTGCGCCAAAATGCACCAGTATCTGAATTTATAGGTGATGTATCTAGCTGTACAAGACATTGATATAGGCCACTTCTGGAGTACTGCCTACAATTCTTATTGCCCTGCTATTAGAAGGATGTTATTAAACTGGAAAAGGTGTAAAAAAGGATATCACCAAGACTGGAGAGTTTAAGCGAGAAGGAGAGGCTGGATAAGCTGGAACTTTTTTCCCTGGAGTATAGGACGTTGAGGGTGACCTTACAGAGATTTATAAAAGCATGAGGGACATACATAGGTTGAATAGCCAAGGGATTTTCCTCAGAGTAGGGAAGTACAAATTTAGAAGCCATAGGTTTAAGGTGAGAGGGGACAGATTTAAAAGGGATTTGAGGGGCAGCTTTTTCACAGAGGGTGATGCACTTACGAAACAAGAATGGATAGGAAAGCTTTAGGGGATAGGGGCCAAATGCAGGCAAATGGGACCAGTTCAGTTTAGGAAACCTGGTCGGCATGGACAAGTTGGGCCGAAGGGCCTGTTTCCATGCTGTATGACTCTGTGACTCTATTTCTGTTCAAACCATTGTGCCAGCCATAAAATTCAGTTCCCTGTTTCAGTGATGTATCAGTTGCATAGGACAATACGAAAACAAAATTAGAATGATCCATATAAAATGATTTCCCTTCAGTAAAAACAGAAAATGTTAGAAATATTCAGCAGGTCCAGCAACATGTTTAGAGGGAGAAAATCAAAGTTTACATTTTTGACCAATGATCTTTCTTCCAAACAAGGTAAAATTAGAGAAATAACACATTTCAGAAAAGAGAAATTGGGGAGCTGGGATAACCAATCGCCTTCCTCACTTAGCCTTCCACTGGAAATACGACTCCCTGGCCACCAAGTACATTTTGAGGGCACAGCCAACAGACATGGACAGACAGGAGGAAACATGGGGGCAGAAAATCAAAGCTGTGTAATCAAATTATCTCCAGGAGATATTGTACACTTGATCAGAGCATTATATTATGTACAGATAGCTTTACTGAGATGACACAAATAAGCTCACTACAGATGAGAAGATTAGAATCCATGGTAATTCAGCTGGGTGGCCATGAATGTTGGTCATTACATTGTGCATATTGCAGACAACTGGTGATTAGCTGGGTAAGTGGGACATGTGGATGAGCAGTATGTGACCATTCATGTGGCTCTTGTTAACTTCAAAGGAGGAATGTGTCCTGGTTGATTGTGATCAATGGTTTGTACCTTTACCTGTAAATAAGTATGTTCCTTCTTTTTCTGCTCCATTGATGGCTTATTCGCTGGATGAGAAAGCTGTGGAATAATGAAACTGCCCCTTCCTCCACCAGTGATGCATGGTTACTTCATCGAACTGCAAAGCACAGAACATTGTATATGCAATTTACTGTCCATGCCTAAGGTGTGATTCAAGGCAGGGGGAATTCAATCAGATGTGAGAGTGTCACCCCATCCCTTTTGTACCTCTGCTCCACTGCCAATTGCCAAAGCAAGGGCTTTATCCTGACACCATTGGTCGTCAACCAGAGGTGAACAGGGCATTTGACAGACAAGAAGCCCAATAAACAAACTCTGACATGTTTGCTTGCAGGGTCCCCAGGGCAGTTCTCTAGATGGAGCGAGGGTCAGGAAGCAGCAGAAGCCTCTGAGAGCCACCCACCTGCCCTGACTGCCGATGCTTTCTCCACCCCATGGTATCTATTCTACCTGCACTCACCTGTGGCCTGGTCCTGAGCATTTGCTGGATGCATTACTGACAACTAGCACTGCACCCAGGGCCACTGCCTATAGTGGACAGCTGCTAGCCTCTGACTATGCAGGAGCTCTCAGGGGCAGGGTTTTCATCCTTGGGATTCTTGATTTCAGGGAACATCCACTGTTGGCCACTTAAGCAGAGAGAACAGACGCATTCCCAAAGGAAGTGATGCAGGGCTCTCACTGGTTCTTCAGCTAATGGATAAGACCCCTGCCACTTGAACTAATTTCCTCCCCATATGTTGTGAAAATATGGCTGGGTTGTGAGTGAAACCACACTTATCAAAATCAAATGCTGCTTCACATATCAACGTTCTTTATGATGTTTCTGCTGGAGGGATGTCTCCTATCATACCTGGTGCATTGCTGTTGCAGGCATGATGAATGGGATGAGGCAGCACATACACCTACAGTCTCTAAAGCTTCATCCTGTATTTTACTTTAACAATTGCAAAGAGAGAAATGTAACAGCTTGCTTTTGCAAACATATCAGTAGACTAAACATTTATTTGCATTATTCCTTGCAGAACTTGCAAAGTTGCAAATTAACTGGTATCACTTCCAGTCGATGTATGTGCCCTCTATTGGGAACATAGTGCTATATGCCTGGAATTAAACACAAATCAAATCTGAAAAGTTCTCACTCTGCGTGGAAAAATCCTAGGATTATTTTCTGTTGTTCCCTTTACCCAAAGGGAATGCAAGTTAACTGCTTGGTTTTGCACATTGATATCAGTCACCTGTTTAATGCAATTGCAAACTACAGACTGAATGGTGTTCTTGATGTTTCTGTTCACAGCTGAAAGCAAAAGCACTCAGGTTTGCAGAAAGTAACCTGCCCCTCCTGTGGCAAGACATCCTGTGCCCTTGAGTGTGGCTAGAGGTTATTCTGAAGAATGTGACTCAACTATTTCATTGCTTCCTAGTGAATGGTTGCATTGCTTTAAGTTCCAGTGTGGACGGTTGTACTATAGCTAATAGAAACAGCAAAAGGATAAATGACATAGTATCAATCGATGCATGATATCAATTGGTTCCTCCATATTTTTCTACTTCCAAGAAATACATATACACAGATAGGAGTTTTGAGCACCCACGTGCTCAAGGGGATGGCCTAGTGGTATTATCGCTAAACTATTAATCCAGAAATCCAGTTGATGTTCCGGACCCAGGTTCGAATCCCGTCACAGCAGGTGGTGGAATTGGAATTGAAAAAAAAAGTCTACAATTAAGAATCTACTGATCACCATGAAATCATTGCCGATTGTTGGAAAAACCCACCTGGTTCACTAATGCCCTTCAGGGGAGGAAATCTGCCACCCTTACCTGGTCTGGCCTACATGTAACTCCAGATCCAGAGCAATGTGGTTGACTCTCAACTGCCCTCTGAAATGGCCTAACAAGCCACTCAGATGTACCAATAACTACAAAGATTCAAAGAAATGAAACTGGACGGATCACCTGGCATTGACCTAGGCACTGGAAAAGTCAACAGCAGAAACAGCCCTGTCGACCATGCAAAGTCCTCCTCGATAACATCTGGGGATTAGTGCCAAAATTGGGAGAGCTGTCTCACAGACTAGTCAAGCAACAGCCTGACCAGTTATACTCACAGAATCATACCTTACAGACAATGTCCCAGACACCACAATCACTATCCCTGGATATGTCCTGTCTCACCGGCAGCAGAGAGGGTGGCACACTGGTATACAGTTGGGAGGGTGTTCCTCTGCGAGTTCTCAACATTGACTCCAGACCCCATGAAGTCTCATGGCTTCAAGTTAAACATGGGCAAAGAAACCTCCTGCTGATGAATCAGTATTCCTCAATGTTGAAAAACACCTAGAGGAAGCACTGAGGATGGCAAGGGAACAAAATGTACTCTGGGTGGGGGATTTCAATGTCCACCACCAAGAGTGGCTCGGCAGCAGTACTACTGATCGAGCTGGTCAGGTCCTACAGGACATAGCTGCTAGACTGGGCCTGGGGCAGGTGGTGAGGTGGTGACCTCATCCTTACTAATCTGCCAGCTGCAGTTGCATCTGTCCATGACAGTATCGGTAAGAGTGAGAACCGCACAGTCCTTGTGGAGACAAAGTCCCGCCTTCACATTGAGAACAACCTCCATCGTGTTGTGTGGCACTATCACCATGCTAAATGGGACAGACTTCGCGCAGATCTAGCAACTCAAGACTGGGCATCCATGAGACGCTGTGGGCCATCAACAGCAACAGAACTGTACTCCAAAACAATCTGTAACCTCATGACCCAGCATATCCCCCACTCAACCATTACCATCAAGCCAGGGGATCAACCCTGGTTCAATGAAGAGTACAGGAGGGCATGCCAGGAGCAGCACCAGGGATACCTGAAGCTGAGGTATCAACCTGGTGAAGCCACCAAGCAGGATTACTTGCACGCCAAACAGTGAAAGCAGCAAGCGATAGACAGAGCTAAGCAATCCCACAACCAATGGATCCGATCTAAGCTCTGCAGTCCTGCCACATCCAGTTGTGAATGGTGGTGAACAATTAAACAACTCACTGGAGGAGGACGCTCCACAAATATCCCCATCCTCAATGATGGAAGAGCTCAGCACATCAGAGCAAAAGATAAGGCTGAAGCATTCGCAGCAATCTTCAGCTAGAAGTGCCGAGTGAATGATCCATCTCGGCCTCCTCCAGTGGTCCCCGGCATTACAGATATCAGTCTTCAGCCAATTCCATTCACTCCACGTGATATCAAGAAACGGTTGGAGACACTGGATACTGCAAAGGCTAAGGGCCCTGACAACATTCTGGCAATAGCACTGAAGACTTGTGCTCCAGAACTTGCCGCTCCCTTAGCCAAGCTGTTCCAGTCCAGTTACAACACTGGCATCGACCCCACAATGTGGAAAATTGCCCAACTGTGTCGTGTACACATAAAGCAGGACAAATCCAACCTGGCCAGTTACCGCCCCAACAGTGTCCTCTCGATCATCAGTAAAGTGATGGAAGGTGTTATCGACAGTGCTATCAAGCAGCACCTGCTCAGCAACACCCTGCTCAGTGACGCCCAGTTTGGGTTCCACCAGGGCCATTCAGCTCCTGACCTCATTACAGCCTTGGTTCAAACATGGACAAAAGAGCTGAATTCCAGAGGTGAGGTGAGAGTGACAGCCCTTGATATCAAGGCTGCATTCGACCGAGTGTGGCATCAAGAAGCCCTAGTAAAACTGGAATCAATGGGTATCAGGGGGCAAATGCTCTGGTGTTTGGAGTCATACCTAACACATAGGAAGATGGTCATGGGAGGCTGTGGGAGGTCAATCATCTCAGCTCCAGGACATCTCTGCAGGAGTTCCTCAGGGTAGTGTCCTAGGCCCAACCACCTTCAGCTACTTCATCAATGACCTTCCCTCCAGCATAAGGTCAGAGGTAGGGATGTTTGCCGATGATTGCACAATGTTCAGCACCATTCGTGACTCCTCAGATACTGAAGCAGTCAGTGTTCAAATGCAACAAGATCGGGACAATATCCAGGCTTGGGCTGACAAGTGGCAAGTGACATTCGTGCCACACAAATGCCAGGATATGACCATCACCAATGAGAGATAATCTAACCACTGCCCATTGACATTCAATGGTGTTACTATCACTGAATCCCCCACTATCAAAATCCTGGGGGTTACCATTGACCAGAACCTCAGCTGGACTCACCACATTAACACAGTGGCTACAAGAGCAGGCCAGAAGCTAGGAATACTGCGGTGAGTAACTCACCTCCTGATTCCTCAAAGCCTGTCCACTACCTACAAGGCACAAGTCAGGAGTGTGATGGAATACCTCCCACTTGCCTGGATGAGTGCAGCCCCAACGACACTCAAGAAGCTTGACACCATCCAGGACAAAGCAGCCCACTTGATTGGCACAGCATCCACAAGCATGCACCTCCCTCCACCACCGACGCTCAGCAGCAGCAGTGTGTACTATCTACAAGATGCACAGCAGAAATTCACCAAAGATCCTCAGACAGCACCTTCCAAACCCACGACCACTTCCATCTAGAAGGACAAGGGCAGCAGATATATGGGAACACCATCACCTCCAAGATCCCCTCCAAGTCACTCACCATCTTGACTTAGAAATATATTGCCGTTCCTTCACTGTCGCTGGGTCAAAATCCTGAAATTCCTTCATTAATGACATTGTGAGTCAACCTATAAGCTGGTGAACTGCAGCGGTTCAAGAAGGCAGTTTACCACCAACTTCTCAAGGGCAACTAGGGATGGGCAAGAAATGCCGGCCAGCCAGCGACGCCCACGTCCCACAAATGAATAGAAAAAAAATCTCCCAAGGCCCGATGCAAATCCATTGCAATGAAATGGTGCAGTGGGTAAAGCTTCCATTTTAATTGGTTTTGTTGGTAATAGCATCACAAAAAAACCTATGAAAGCCCAGTGATTTGGGGAGGGCTGGGATCTACCATAACACTTGGCATTGTGCCAACAAGAAACATGGGAAAATATTACAGCACTCCCATTGTGTAAATTTCCTGCAGCATTTAATTTCTCTGTGTTTGACTATGTCAGCCTCTGTAACATTGATGCTCACAATGGTCGATTGGCTAAGCTTGGGTGTGGACACACAAAAAGTGTAAGCAAAGACATGGAAACTCGATCTAAGAACAAATGGCCAGCCATTCAGGGCTGAGACATAGAGAACGTTCTGCAGTCAAATGGTTGTGATTGTTTAAATATTCCATATATTGTCAACAGAATTTTGGATACTGAGAGAATCAAGGAATATAATAGGTAGGTGGACCTGAGATGGGAAATCAGTAATGATCTATGTATGAATGGCAGAGTAGTCTAAAGGACCCTACTCCTGCTCCTCTTATAAATATTTTCTTCTCTTTCATATGGTTGCATTAGGCTAGCTTTTCATTTCAAATTTTTATTGAATTCAAATTTCACCCTTTGCTATGGTGTGATTCAACTCCATTTCCTGAGATTATTCACCTGGGGTTGTGGATTACTGTTCTTGTGCCATTACCACTACAGCACAACTTTCTCAGTTGCTGACTGTCTGGGAAGAACATCCTGCAGTCAGCATCACGATGAAGCAGTCTGCGAAGAGTGTGCAGAGTCAGCATTAAAGTGAAGCAGTCTGAGAAGAGTGTCCTGAGTCAGCATTACGGTGAAGCAGTCTGGGAAAAGTGTTCTGCAGACAGTTCCAGCTTTTTTTGAACAAGAGTGACAACGCAGAAAGTCCGTATGTTCATTGGCTGTGCAGTCTCAGCTTCCAGGAATGGAGACAGTCACACCTGCGAGTTACACCTCCAGACAGTAACTGATCCCCCCAATATTTGAAAAGGCTCATGAAAGTAATGTGGGTGCAAAGCAGAGCTGATTATTAGGAATTGGATTTGAAATTAGAGAGGTTATTCAGAAGTCTAATAACAGCGGGGAAGAAGCTGTTCTTGAGCCTATTGATATGCGTGCTTAAACTTCTGTATCTTCTGCCTGATGGAAGAGATTGAAAGAGATCATAACTGGCGTGGGAGGGGTTTTTGATGACGTTGGCTGCCTTTCCACAGCAACAAGAAGAGTAGATGAAGTCAATGGATTGGAATTTGGCTTGTGTGATGGTCTGGGCTGTGTTCACAACTTTCTGTAGTTTCTTATGGTCCCGGGCAAAGCAGTTGCCATACCAAGATGTGATGCATCCAAACAGAATGCTTTCCATGTTGCATCTATAAATATTGCTGAGGGTCCTTTTGGGCATACCGAATTTTTTTAAATTGGTTAAAGCTTCTTCTATTCCGAAGATCTAATATAGTATACACATCAGTGGTGAAGTTAATATAATACTTAAAAAGCAACATAAATAAATGAATAGTAGAATTAAGTAATTAATACAGAATTAAAATGGCAGTACAGGTGGTGTATCAAAGCTACAGTGTATGTGTTAGCTCAAGGATCCAAAGCAAACATATCTGCAGGAAGCGTATAAAGTTCAAGCTGCTTTGATTCAGTGGTAATGAACTGAAGGCTGACCTACAGACATTGTGACACAACAGGGTAACTGATAGTTACCTGGAATCTTTGTACCAAGAGTCAGTCTTGAATAAGGTGTTCTGATAGAGTCAGTGGTCAGGGATAGGAGAGTGTGACTGCAAGTAAGGCAGGTAAGGGAACTTGAAGGACATGAGTGCAGGACTGTCAGCATCTGCAATTATTCAAAAAGTTTGAGATTCTCAGCTCATTTGATCGAGAGCAGGGACGATAGCATGGATGAGCTAAATGACCATAGCAGCATGTTACAGGAAGCCATTCAAGCATGGGGAGCCAATTGACATGTAGTGCAGGAGTATTGATCCTTCTCTCTGCAGCAGAGATTGTGAGTCCAGGCAGCTGTGTGGTCTTTCCAATGGTAGAGATCACGATATCTGCTCTGGGCTGGAGAAGAACATGCATTGGGAGGGGGAAACACCCAGTTGTTGTCATCCATGTTGACATGAATGACATTGATAGAACTAGGAAAGAGGTTCTGCATTGCCAGTAAGAGGAGCTCTGCAACCTAATTAAGAAGCAGAACCTAATAGGCAATAATCTCTGGATTATTACCTGAGCCACATGCAAATTGGCGTAGGGTAAACAAGGTTACAGAGATTTATGCATGGCTGAAAGACTGTTGTGGGAAAAGTGATTTCCAATTCATGCTGTACTGACACCAATACCAGAGAAAGTAAGATCTATACCATTGGGACAGGCTACAACTGAACTATACTGGGACTGGTATTTTTGTGATTTGCATAACTAGGGAAATAGAGCCACTTTTAAACCATATAGTGAGGGCCCAAATTTGAGAAGCTGTGGTAAATCAAACAGTGAGTAAAAAGCAACCGAGGAAGAAATTAACATGAGAAATGATAATGACAGGAAAGGGCGGAGAATACAGATCTAAGAGCAAATCAGCAGACAAAATTAGAGGTTACAAAAATAA
This sequence comes from Rhincodon typus, assembly GCF_021869965.1. Taxonomy (NCBI): domain Eukaryota; kingdom Metazoa; phylum Chordata; class Chondrichthyes; order Orectolobiformes; family Rhincodontidae; genus Rhincodon; species Rhincodon typus. The sequence goes on along the minus strand of NC_063332.1, from coordinate 56,845,228 downwards.
TTAATGGAGAAAACCTGGGGCATTGTACATGAATACATTAAAACAAACAGATGAACTAGTAGTACAAAGTAAGTATGATCTAGTGGTCATGACTGAGATTACCTTAATGGGGCCCTGAATATTGAAGAGTATGTGACACTCAGAAAAGGGTGGAGGAGTAAGTTTGTGAATTAGAGATGATTTTGGTACAATGGGGATGACTTATGTTCAGGAAACCAGGAAATAGAAGCTGTCTCAGGAAAGATGAGGAATGATAAAAGCAAGAGGTTACTTGTGGAGTTGGCCCCCTAACAGTAATATGGTAGGATGGGGTTTCAAGGGAAAAAAAAAATGGGAACTTGTCAAAAGGATATAATAATTATCGTGGGGGATTTTATCTGACATGTTGACTGGAAAAATCTGATGAGAAATATAGTTATGAGAAATTTATTAAATATTTTCTTGACAACTTCCTGGACCAGCATGTTATGGCACCAACCAGAGAACAGTCTACACAAGACCTGGTTTTGACCAATGAGATAATAATAGCTCATGGTGTTGGGAATGAAATATTGCCACAGACAGAAGGTTGGCTGGCTCACAGGAAGCAGAGAGGAGGCATAAATGGGTCTTTTTCAAGAATGTTTCAAGTGGTATGCCAAAGAGGTCAGTACTGGGGCCTCAACTTTTTACAATGTCAATGAATGATTTGGATGAAGGGACCAAAGGTATGGTTGCTAAATTTGCTGATGACAAAAGGATAGGCAGGAAAGTGATTTGTGAAGGGGACATAAGGAGCCTACAAATGAACACAGATAGGTTAAGTGAGTGGTCAAAGACGTGATAAATGGCATAAAATGTAGAAAAGTATGAAGTTGTCCATTTTGGCAGAAAGAACAAAAAAAAGCATATTACTGAAATGCTGAGAGATTGCAGGACTCTGAGAAGCAGAGGGATCTGGGTGCCTTCACGCACAAATCATAAAAGATTAGTCTGCAGATACATAAATTAATTAGGAAAGCTAACAAAATGTTACGTTTTATTGCGAGAGGAATGAATGCAAGAGTGGAAAGGTTATGTTCAGTTAATACAGGGCATCAGTAAGACCATATCTGGAGTACTGTGCACAGTACTGGTCACCATACTTACGTAAGGATATTAATGTGTTGGAAGCAGTTCAGTGAAGGCTCACTAGACTAATACCTGGAAAGAGCAGATTGTCTTATGAGGAAAAGCTAGACAGGCTAGGCCTATATCCTCCAGAGTTGAGAAGAATCAGTGCTGACTTAGTCATGGTCATGCAGCATGTAAACAGACCTCTTGGTTCAACTCATCTGTGCCGATCAGATATCCTAATCTGACTTCACCCTATTTACCAGCATTTAGCCCATATCCCTCTAAACCCTTCCAATTCATGTACCATCCTCTGGCAGCTCATTCCATACACGCACCAGCCTCTGCATGAAATAGTTACCAACTTAGGTCCTTTTTAAATCTTTCCCCTCTCACCTTAAAGCTTTGCCATCCAGTTTTGGATTCCCCCACCCTAGCAAAATGAACTTGGCTATTCACTCTATCCATGCCCCTCATGATTTTATAAACTTCTATAAGGTCATCCCTCAGCCTCTGATGCTCCAGGGGAAAAAGCCCAGCCTATTCAGCCTCTCCCTAGAGCTCAAACCATCCAGTGACAGCAACATCCTTGTAAATCTTTTCTGCACCCTCTCAAGTTTAACAACATCCTTCCTATAGCATGGAGACAGAATTGAACACAGTATTCCAAGCTAGCCTCACCAATGCCCTGTACGGAGACATAATTAAAACATCTAAGATCCTGAGGGGATTTGATCAGGTGGATGGAGAAAGGATGTTGAGACAGAATCTAGAACTAGAGGTCATAACATAAAAATAAGGAGTCACCCATTTTAAACAGAAGTGAGGAAATTTTTTAATCTTAGAATTTTGAAATTCTCTTCTTCAAAGGGTAATGAAAGCACAATCTTTACTTTTTTTTAACCTCAGAGGTAGATAGATTCTTAATTGCTGAGGGGATGACAGATGATCATGGATGTGCAGGAATGCAGAGCTGAGGCTAAAATTAGATCACCCTTGTTGAATGAAGGGCTGAGTGCTCTACTTTCGTTCCTTGTTCAGATGTTCTTTCATCCCTTCCTGCTAAAATAAAGTGATTGCTTCCTGTGGATGGTATCACCCTTTAACCTGTTTTAATTATCTCTTCTGTAGATTCCTAACCTGATACTTGAATCTCCAAACTTCCCAGGCACAGAATGTTATATTTTCTTGGAGAAACACAATAATACAAAGCAATAGTAAGTTTTAAAAAGTGCCTATCTAAAATATAGCTCCAGCAACAATGAAGAAAATAAAGGAGTATTTAATATTTTGGATCTGGACCATTCATCAGAACAGGAAGCTGTAAGATAAGCAAGCCCCTTTACAATACCAAACATACAGGGAGTCTGCAAACAATATATTCAAGCAAAGAGGCAAGTTTGCTAATTCCTGTCAAATAGAAGAAGTTAATGTTGATAAAACAATTTTTATACAACATGATTTTAACAGCAGGCAAGTTATTGCTAAAGAACAGTAAATAAACATTTGCAGACCTGCCATACTTCTTGACACACCTAATAACATAGTCTGGGCATCTCTTACCTGTATGAAGTTTCCCATGCTGCTGAATAACTTTTCAGAACAAAAATGCTTTAAAACTCCATTCAGTTCAACTGTGCATGCATCATTTTCCCCACATTGAATAAGATCTGCACAGGTTTGTATTGAGGAAGTTTTTCTATTAAAAAGGAAAAACAGTACAGCTTCAGTCACTCAAGTTGATAATGATGATACTGTCTTCATTTACAGCAACAATTCAGTTTCACATCTGCATCCAGGGACCTATCCTAAATAAATCCATACTTTAAAAAAATGACGTCCAGATCTTCTTCCAATGGTGAAGTCAGGCAGGAAATTTGTATTATACATGGGCCATTACAAGCACATTGTGCACAAATTGAAAATATATACTTTATTTCATATCACTCACAGGGATTACATTGGGCTATTAGCAGAAGTAGTGCTGTGGGTATGTATGCCCAGAGAGGATTAATCAGCTCTTCCTTATTAATGTTTTGAAGTTATTGCCATGGCATTCAGTTTTGCATAATACAGGCTTGTGATGTGAAATATATTTCTTTCTCACAACTGAGAATTACATGACAAAGTACTTTGGATATGATATTATCTATTGTTTAAAAATAGTTCTGACTTACAGATAAACCACTGAAAATAAACTGCCACCACTCTATATAGCATGTGTGGTATAAACACAGCTGGTTCTTGTTCAACACACGTGTGCACACTCTGATAATTGCTGTAATTCCCCTCTCTGAAGGTTTTACAATTGTCATCAGGGTTTAAATCTCTGAGTGAGAGGTGTTAAATGACAAGCTTATGCATGAGCAGTTTGTATCTGATTAACCCTAGCTGAATGATGAATAGTGCTGTAATGAATTCTTGGTCAACAAGCAACCTTATATTAATAAAAACTTATTTCAGACCTGCTGCATATTTAGAAACCAACTGTACACTTGTCAACAAGCATTAATGCTTCCCACTCTGATGATTCTCTGTTGTCATCCACCCTTATGACAATAAAAAAATACAACATGAATATTCTGTAATATATTGTAAATGACAATATTAGGCCAGTTCTGGTTAATGCTTGGGTAAAAACATTCTGATTTTTTTTTCCCCTGGATAAGAAGTAGTGAATTACCGGTAGTGTAATTTTGTCTATCACTGCCTTTTCTAATGTTGGCAATGATCAGCAGATTAAAATATTTCAAAAATAGCCAGCAGTTGTCTGCTAGTGTTTTGGCTGGAATAACATTCACTGTTGATGGTCGAGCAATGGATACAAATTCTATTCAATGTAGACTGAAATACAACTTTTATTTTTAATTATTCACTTCCCTTATCCAAATATACACTGGAGCAAAGTAGTTTCAGATATATGAAGGTATATGCAAGTACAGTTGGATATTTGGTGGCCAGTTGTGCGATTGGCACCTGGCACATAAAAATAACCAGTCAGACAATGCTTCCAATTAGTACCATGGCAGCACCAAAAGACCAAAAGAAATAGGAACAGGAGGAGACCATTTGGATGGAAGCCTGTTCCGCCATTCAATAAGATTATGACTGATCTGACGCTCCTCACATCCACTTTCGTGCTCTTTCCTCATAACCGTTGATTTCCCTACTGATCAAGAATCTTTCTATCTCAACTTTAAATATACACAAGGACTCTACCCCGACAGATGTCTTTGGCAAGGAGTTCCAAAGACACACAATTCTCTCAGAGAAGAAATTTCTCCTCATCTCAGTCTTAAATTGGCACCCCTTCATTCTGTGACAACACCTTCTGGTCCTACACTCTCCCATGAAGGGAAATATGTTTCAATGAGACCACCCTTATTCTTCTCAATTCCAGTATGTAGAGTCCCAACCTGCTTAACCTTTGATCATACGACAATCCCTCCATATTGGGAATCATTGTTGTGAACCTTCTATGAACTGTCTCCAATGAAATAATATTTCATAACAATAATAATATATATCAGGTATAGTAAAAACTCTGCTTCACCTAAAATATCATATTCAAATTGCACATGCGATCCACCTGACCTGCTGGATATGTTTGATATTGTAGTATTATGAGAGATATACTCTTGCTCATTATTATAACTTCAGAGGTTAATCATTGTGGAACCAGAAACCTACATATGTACAAAGTGCCCTTACCACTGAGTTTAATTTGATACACAGTTATCAATTGCTTGACAACTACACACCTCACTTTACAAATATCGTATCATAAGCTTATAGTTGTAATTTAATATCAAACCTAAAAATGTGATGACCTTTGACCTGGAAGTCCAAGAGAAAATTTATAATTTTCTATAAATGTCTGTGTGAATGTGTAATTAGTTTTAAAGATATTTGGAGAGGATTTTCAAAGTTTGCACCAACTGTGAAGGAATGAATTGTAATTTTCTTGGATAAAAGAAAGTACTGGTCAATGTGACTTGGGCAACCCTTCAGTTGAAGGTAGTACCAATAGGATTTTTTTTCCTTTATTCATTCATGAGATGAGGGCTTTGCTGGCTAGGCAGCATTTATTGTCCATCTCCAATTGCCCAGAGGCCAGTTAAGTTTCTGATGAAGGGTCTAGGCCGGAAACGTCAGCCTTTCTGCTCCTATGATGCTGCTTGGCCTGCTGTGTTCGTCCAGCCCTGCACCTTGTTGTCTAAGAGTCAACTGCATTGGGTCTAGAGTCACATGTAGGCCAGACCAGGTAAGGATGGCAGTTTCCTTCCCTAAAGAACATTAGTGAACCAGATGGGTTTTTCCAACATCAACAATGGATTCATGGTCATAATTAGACCCTAAATTCCAGATATTTATTGAATTCAAATTCCACCATCTGCCATGGCAGGATTCAAACCCAGGTCCCCAGAACATTATCTGGGTCTTTGGATTAACAGTCTAACAATAATACCACGAGGCCTCTCCACTCCCCATGAAGTCAAGAAACAGAAGTCATGAAGATAGAGATAAGGGAGCTACAGTACAGGGGTGAATACAGATATTTATGAGGAGCTCTGTTTATAACAGTTAAAAGTGACAGAAAGTTGATAAGAGTACAAGAGCAAATGTTATGTCACAAAGATAGGAAGGAAAGAACATAATAAAACAAAGAACTGTGAAAACTAGAGATCTGAAACTGAAACAGAAATTGCTAGCAAAACTCAGCAGGTCTGGTAGCATCTGTGGAAGAAAGCAGAGTTAATGTTAGTAGTAGTTGTGATGGTGGCAATGCTGGTTCAGAGGTAGTTTGCTAGGTTGATGCCTAGAATTAGAAAGTTGTCCTGTGAGGACAGGCTGAGCTAGTTTTCGCTGCAGTTTGGAAGGGCAAGCAGTGATTCAATTGAGTGCATTAGATTCTGAATGACTTGATGAGCAGGATGTGGAAAGAATGGATGAGTGGGTATAAGTGTGTCCAGAACTAGGCGTCATATTATAAATGTAGGAGTCACCCTTTTAGAACAGAGTTAGGCTTGTTAAGCAAGGATAGGAATTCAACTGGTATATCTTTCCAAGTTCAGTTTTCAAGTTAAATTCAGATTCAGCCAACAGCCCTCAAGTAATTTAAAATAGTATCCTTAAAAGGGACATTTGGATGATACTGACAGTTGGTATTCTAGTTCCTGAAATCCTTTGTCTAACTGAAGTGCTGATTAGTGGAACTATGAAGTGATTCTGAACAGATCCATATAAGAAAGGGATTTTTGTACACACTGTCTGTAAGGAGCATGGTCAACTTGAGTGGAAACTTTGTCGGTATGAGATAAAGGGATGAGTGAATATAGCTGGGAATTGGGTTCAAAGTGAGAATTCAGTGCAGAGAACATGGGTAGAGGTTTGATTTTACTGCTGTAAGTAGCTACACTGAAAGACAGAGAATAAATCAAGAGATAATGAGAGCATTTAAAAAAGGAAGTACAATTATCATGGATCTTCATGTACGTTGGAAAAATCAAATTGAATGAGAGAGAATTCATAGAGTGCATTCAGGACAATATGTTGTGGATACAACCAGGGATCAGCCTATTTGGGATCGGGTAATGAGTAATGAGGTAGATTTAATAAATGACCTCAGAGTAAAAGACGCATCAATGTCATTTATCATAATATAGAATTTAGCATTCAGTTCAAAAATGAGAAACCTGGGTTGGAAACAACTGTGTTAAACATAAATGACTTAAGTAAATAGGAATGAGGGCAAAATCGGCTGGAGTGGACTGGGAAAGGAGTTTGACAGAACAATAGAAAATATATAATAAAATAGTTCATAGCTCACAGCAAAGATATATCCCAGTGAGAAAGAAGGATTCTAGGGAGGCAATAAACCAACCATAGTCAAGTGAGGAAGTTAAGGATGCTATTAAAGTGAAATTTGGAAAAAAAAATCATAACACGGCAAAGATCAATGGTAGAATACGTTAGCCAGAACTAACAGTGTTATAGCCCTTCAAGGATCTATGAATAGATGCAAATGTCTAGGATAGGCCAATGTTTCATCTGTAAGAGTGTCAAAGATTATGGAGAAAAGGCAGGAAAGTAGAATTACGGATTATCAGGTCTGCCGTCATCTCATTGAATGGTACAGCAGATTTGATGGACTGCGTGGTCTACTTTTGATCTTATGTTTTACAGTCTTATGGAATCAAAGGTTATTGGGGATAGATAGGAATGTAGAATTCAGAACACAAACAGATCAAGTAGAATCTGATTGAATGACAGAGTAGGCTTGAAGGGCCAAATGGCCAACTTCTGCACCTAATTCATCTGTTAATGTCAATTGGGCAATTCCACTGCAGTGCTTCAGTTCTACCAAAACTGACCAAACCACTGACTAACGTTTATGAAAGCAGTCTCTGGGGAATCCATGCTATCAAGACAGTAGTAAACCTAACTAAGGAGTTTTCTGGTACAGTGTGTTATTTGGGTGACAACTGTCTCCAGTGAACTCAGGAGTGCAGCTACCGATAGGTGACTTGAGGATCAAATCAAAGTGGGAAAAGAAAGAGATCCAATGCACCAAAAGCCTGTTTAGAAAAGGTGTGAGATTGCATCTGATGTTCCTTGTTTATGGGAAGCAACACAAATGCTTATAAACTTGTGAGGTAGCCAGCTTGTAGCTGCTTTTGTATGTAACTTATCATTTGTACTAACTATAATTTGCCTGTTAATTTAAAATTAAAGTTACAAAAAATGAAATCTTGTTTGCATTTTCTTTCGTTTGGAGGTTGTTTGATTGTTTTGACTTATGGTTCACCAATATGGATCATAACAAAGTCACGGAAACTGCAATGTCATCAATCTTTGATCATAACTTCTCTGGGAATTAGAAGGGCCTCTACTATTCCTGGAACCTACTATACTCAGTACAATAGATAAATGTTACAAAGCCATGGGAAAGGCATGAAAGGAGAGTTCTTTTCATTTGTTTATGAGATGTGGGCATTGCTGGCTGAGCCAGTGTTTATTGCTCATCCCTATGGTGGTGGTGAGCTACCTTTGTGAACCACCGCGATGCATTTTTGTAGGTGCATCCTCAGTGCTGAAACAAAGAAAGTTCCAGTATTTTGACTTGGCGACAGAGAAGGAGCAGTCATATAGTTCAAAGTCGGGAAACTGCATGGCTTGGAAAATTAGCAACTGGTATTGATCTCTTGCATCTTCTGCCATTCTTCGAGGTGGTAGGGGTTGCAAATTTGGAAGATACTATCAGAAAAGCCTTATTGAGTAGTTGCAAAGCATCTTGTAAATAGTGCACACTCGCTCTGCATTTAAAAGATTTCAAAACAAAGCCAGCATGAAGAAACACATCTGCTACAAATGGCGTCGGAGGGAGTGAAGTACCCCAGCTTGTGTGGCAGTTTTAAGGACATTGAAGGAGTGTCCCTGAGGCATTCTGTGCATCCTGTATGGATGTTCACCATTTATTGTATTTCTATTCTTTGGAAGAGACAGGAGAAAGCAATGTGCATACCACATGATCTCTACTAAACGGTACAGCATAATTTAGATGTTGCACAACTTGCAATTTGAACAAGCCCAATTCATGGCATCTAACTGATTCTGTGAACAGAAAACAAAGGAATTGGTGAGCAGCTTGGTTGTAATAATGCCAGTTAATAATGCAGAAATAACCTGGTTCTGCCCACTTAGTCATAAATTGGCTATTGTCAGAATATGCATGCCACAAAAAAGGGAAAAGAGTATCACTGATGAAAACTTTTACATATAACGCTACTTATGATTTGGTGAAATGATCACATATCCCAACAAATGATATCATTGAGGGCCTGAATGGTTTTCGATCAGGCTCACTTTAAGTTATCAGCAAGCTTAAAACACTAGCAACTTACCAACTGGGAGGGTCTGTAATGGGCTGCTCTGCAAAGCAGAGTCAGATATATAATCTTAGGCATAGAAGGCTATATACCCAACTTTCTAGTGACTAGAATAACCAGAATGCTCATACTATAGTAGCAATATCACATGCCAGAGGCCCAAACAGATGCTCTGGGGTCCTGGATTAAGTCCTACCATGGCAATTGATGGATATAAGATTAATTAATCAACTTAGAATTGAAAAATGGTCTTAGTAATGATGGTGATAACTCATTTCATTCACTAATGGCTTTAGAAAACTAAATCTGCAATGAATATCTGGTCTAACCTATATATGGCTCCAGACCCACAGCAGCATGGTTGACTCTTAATTGTACTCAAGAGCAATTAGCGATGGACAATAAGCACTGGCATTCCATGAATAATATAATATCTAATAAATAGGGAATTATATACGCAAAGTTTCCTGTTATATCACTCAGATGATAATACAAATATGGTTTCTCCATACAAATTCAACTGCTAATAAGGTATTTGAAACAGAGTGCACCATTTAATAACACCTGACTGGATTCCAATAGCAGACCCAAACATTGGCAGCATTTCTGTTCAACCTGAGAAGGTTGGACAATGACAATCATGTAACAATTGACCAAAAATGTGGAAGTGGTGTGGAGTGGTTTGGAAGAAGTCTCCAAACCTATCAGTTGATGAGCTGAGTGATTTGGGCACCATTTTTAAGTGACATTCAGATATACAGCCAGTGACTACAAAGCAGTAACTTGAACATTGCAGAGAGGGAGAAAAATCCAACTCTTGCCAATAACTCCAGACTCAGCCTTCTCTCCTGTTAGTGAACCTTAAGACCATCAGCCTGACATCCAGTTCTTCCATATGTGTCCTGATCTGTGATCAGCCTCAATAAGGGAGCAGGCTCAGAACAGACTAAGAATGGCCCCATGGCTCAGTCATTCCTCCCTGCAGATTCTCCTGCAGGCTGCCCTGGAATGACAGGAGATTTTCTTTCGTAGGATGGCATCAGGAGACTGCCACTTGCTCAAGGAAAAAGATTACACTAGGGATTAGTGGCAGTTCTTAGTTTTATTTCACATTATCAGCAGTGAAGTTCATAGGCATGTTGGTGCAATGCCAAAAGTGGGTCAATGATATCGTCCAGGCTGCTCGAGTAAGTATCACAGAATCATTAGAATATTTTGACTTTGATATGGGGAACAAGCAATGTGTCTCACTGAAGGTGAGGTGACAGGAAAGGGCAGGCACGAGAAGTGATGTCATAGTGGTAATGTCGCTGGACAAATAGCCTAGATCCCTGGGTTAATGTTCTGGGCTTGGGTTCAAATCTCACACTGCAGAAGGTGAAATTTTAAATGAATATTAAAAAAAGATCTGAAATAAAAAGCTAGCCTAATGGTAACCATGTAGCCATTGTCAAGTGTCATTAAAAAGTCCATCTGGTTCACTTACGTCCTTGAGGGAAGGAAATCTGCCACCCTTACCTGGTCTGTCCTACATGTGACTCCAGACCCACAACAATGTGGCTGACTCCGAATTGCTTTCTTTCAAAGAAAATAAATTCAAAGCTCAGTAGCCAATGTGTCATCAGAGTTGTACAGAGAAGACGCTGTGTCAATGTGAGTAACAGGTTTTATTCATAGTACTTTAAAATATCAGTATCAAAGTTCTAACCTCCAGCAACTTCTACAGTTTGTTTTAGAACACAGAACATACAACAGTACAGCACAGTACAGGCCCTTCGGCCCAACACGTTGTATCGACCTATTATCCTACGCTAAGATCAAACTACCCTGCAAAACTACCCTGTTTTCGTGGAGTCCACTCCCAGGCTTAACTAATCAAGCACAGTGAGCATTAATAATAAATAGACTCACATAATTAAGCACAGAAAAACTGAACATTACATCTTATCAAACTAAAGCCCTTCTTTTGAATTAAATGATCCAACATTGATTCATTTCGCAAAGTTCAGCTTCTCAGTTTTCGTTAAGTACAAAAGTAGTGTTTAAGATATGAAGATCTCTAATGAATCTGCTGACAATGATGAATTTTAGATTGTAGTTCTGTGTGATCATTCAGTTGAGGGAACCTGCTAGATACTCAATCCCAAAGTTGTACTGATAAGGATAATCCAACCATCTGTGGATATGTATAGGTCAATGACTAGATCCTGGCATAGATAGCAATGTAAAGGATTTGATGATCATTGCATGGAATGAACTTTCTATCGTTGAGATAAATGTGTTAATATTCATAAACATAGATGTAGGCTAATGATTCCCAATCTCCAGCAAAGTATTTACATCAGTGTCCAACAATGGGTATGGTGCATAGGAGATTAGTCATTCATTTCCTTCAAATTAATACAATTACATTTTCTGATGAATGTTGTAATTTCCGCACATAGGCTGGACTCTGTGATCCTCTAGCTGCACCCTGAGGAGGAAAGAATCACTATCCTACAGGGTACACATCATACCTTCCCCTGCACTTTCCACCAATACAGGGACAGTCACCTCAGTGAATATGCAATCATATTTAGCGTCAGAGTCACCATTTGATAAACATATCAGACAGGGAAGCTGATAAACGCTATAACAGCTGAGGGCCCTGATAGTTGGAGGCCAGACCAATACTGAGCCACAGAATTTTTGGACATGAAGATAATAATAAGATCCCTTTGGATAATCAGCATCTAGAGTCATCTATAAGATTGGGAAGCTGTAGTAAATCAAAGAGTAGAAACAAGGGAGAAAGGTATTAATATGATAAATAATAAACAGACCATGACAGGAATGGATAGGGAGTACACATCAACAGATAAGGCTAGAGATTACAAGTATAATTAAAGGACAAAATTAAAAATTTTGCTTCTGAATGCACGTAGCATTTGGAACAAACCAGATGATCTGGTAGGTAATAGTGTATTCAATATCATGCAATTAAAGTAATATTTTAATGTATATTTATATGGTAACAAATAATTTATGAAGCCACATTTTCTTAGCGAGTCCTCTCACCTTTTGTTTGGATGCTGTGTTTAAAGTAGATTTTATTGCTATAAAATGTACATAATGTGTTGACGACCTTTGACTGGGAGTGCAATGCAGTGAGAAATATTTGTAATTTACTTAAAATATCTAGAGAATCTTATTCATTTTAAGAATGTTTGAAAAGGACTTTTAAGAGTTCAGAAAGAGATCAAGTATAATTTTCTCGGGTATTAAAAAAGTCAGCCATACGAACCGGGAACCCTTGCCTTGAAGCAGTGCCACCAGTAAAATAGTTAAGAGATGAAAGCCATATGACTAGCAGACACAAAGGAAAGCTACAAGCAATGAAGCTGAATCCATAGAAGCAGACACAAAGAGAAAGTAGATAGAGACAGAAATACAAAACGCATAGAATTTTTTTGTGAGGAAGAAAAGCAAATCTCTTTCACGCAAAGATTAGGTTTTTTTCTGTACAACAGAAAAAAAAAGAGAATACATCTTGAAGGTTGTGTGAAAGCTAGTTAAAAAAGGTCTGAAACTTTTTTTAAAAGGATGTGTAAATAATTCAGAGGCGCTACAGAATTAGATGTATAGTAGTAAGTAGCCAAACCATAAACTGAAGTGTTATTAGTTGGTAGTTTGTAAGGAAACACTGGAAAGCTACATCATCAGGACTGTTCTGACCCAAGGGAGAAAATGTTCATGACAGTATGCCTTACCAATGATAATTATATCGGTAAAACATGAGGGTGAAATCTGAATAAGGCTCCTAATCTACCCTGCACAAATAAACAACACAGAAAACAAAGAAAAGTACAGCACAGGAACAGGCACTTCAGCCCATTATATCTGTGCTGACCATGATGTCATTCTAAACCAGTCCCATCTGCCTGCACATTATCAGTATCCCGCTATTCTGTCTAAATACCTCTTAAATGTTGCTATTGTATCACAATACTGTGCAGCTTCACAATGACATGCAGACAGAAGGTAAATGCTTATGATCCTGTGAGAGATACTTTCGTTGTATCAACTACCTTAAATTGAAATTCATCCTTTCAAGTGAAACACAATTGGTCTGGTAAATTTGTTTAACTTACATAACTTACACATAATTACAAAAAGTGAAATATTGTTTATAATTTCTTCTTTGGATGGGGTGTTCATTTATTAAAATGGATGGTTTTGATCTATGGTTCTCACATAGGGATTGCGACAAGGGTGGAAGACTGGGGATTAGTTTCTACGAGGGGCTTCTCTATAGGTCAGCAAAAGAGATGTGGAAACCTCAAAATAAATGATATTTTCACTATTTTAAAAGCTTATTTAATAGTTCTCTGAAGATCTGGCATACAGGAGGTCTCTTGTGGAAATTCAGCCCATTGTCTGATCTACCTTAATTTTTTATACAGTTGTACCATTGCTGTGAGATTAATTTGATTGAAAGACTATACAGTATGGGATTACAATCCATCAACAGATGTTGAAGATATCTTTCTTACAAAGAGCACTCTGTTCTATCCACGAAGAGAAGATTATTTTAGAGAATCTTTACTGAGTTTTTGTTTTTCCATTCACATACAGACAACATACATTATATATACATATATATATATCTTTTAACTTTTAAAAAGATTAGTGTAATTTTATAATGGCTGATTCTTAGTTATTATTAATATTAATAATCTTTGGTGGGATATTCTAGGTAAACTAGACTTTGTTTTAATAAAGCAAGTGTCTTCTGAGAGTTCCATAAATAATTTATTGCACTGTTCCATTTGATGACTCATCATGAATTGATATATTGATTTATGACCCTAACATTCCATATTTATTATTCTTAAAATGTATGTAGATCACTACAGCAGTACTTAGGCCTGTGGTTTATTGTTAATGAACGTAAATGTTGGAAAAATAAAATTTGGCACTGGCACCAAATTACAGTCATACATTTTGTGTTAGCATCCATGATAGCCAGCTGTACATTTTAGGCACACAATGTGAGAGAGGAACATAAGGTGCAACAAGAATACCTTCATAAGTTGTACCAGATCTCTCAAACACATACTTGCGGAAAGTGATCACTCATCTCATTTGTAACTGGCCAAATCAAAAACAATGGAATAAGCTGTGACCTGGCCTAGAAACTCCAGAAGGCCCTATTGTTTCCCAGCCCCTAAAACTTGACTGTAAAGAATAGGGTATGTCAGAACTTATTTTTCCTTTATTCTTTTATGGGATGTTGGCATCGCTGGCAAAGCTGCATTTGTTACCCATCCCTGGTAGCTCTTTACTTACTAGGTCTTTGAAGGCACTTGGAAGTGAACCACATTGTTGTGGATTTGGAGTGAAATGTAGGCAAGACCAAGTAAAATTGGTAAATTTTAGCAACCCAAATAAGTTTTTATGACAAGTAAGCTAGTTTTGTGACAACATTATTGAAGAGTTTTCAATTCCAGATTTAATAATTGAATATAAGCTCTATCAGTTGCGTAGAGGCATGTGAAACTATGACTCTCCCTGGCCCCAAAGCATTAGTCTGGCTTCTGGATTACTAGTCCAGTGTTATGATCACTATGCCACTGTCTCCCTGACAGTATAGTGATTATACAAAGAACAAAGAACAGTACAGCATAGGAACAGGCCCTTTGGCCATCCAAGACTGTGCTGAAGTGTGATGCCTTTCTAACTAAAAAACTTTTGCCTCTTCATGGTCCATATCTCTCTATTCCCTACCTGTTCATGTATCTGTCAAGATGCCTTTAAACATTGCAGTAGTACAACCTGATGCAGTGCACTCATTCAAGAAAAACTTTAAACAGAATTTAACAAGATGGATTAAAATGGTATAATTTGGAAGGTCAATCGCCACATGGGTGAGACTCCTTTCTATGTGTTTTAAAGAAAGCTGTCATCATAAGATTTTAAGAGTCAAAAGATCTGAAGTCGCAATGGCTACCATGGAACTCAGACTGATCCTTGACAGCTGCATGCCCCCTCTAAAATATTTCCATTTTGTTCTACTGGAGAGTGTGGACTAGCCAACTGCTCAGTGCGACCCAATTCCTGCTGTGTGAGAGACTGTGTGAAAAAGTGTTTGTCCATTCTGCCTGCTTTTTAATCAGCTGGCAAAGACAGAGGAAATGGGGAAGATAGTGGAGATGTTGGGAGAGTAGAGAGGAGAGGGTAGTGAAGAGAGTGTTAGATTTTGGGGATTTTGTACCACAGTTACCTAATATAGACAGTCAAGTTTAGTCATTTGTCTAAGAAGTGGCATTTCAGATCTGATATGTTAGTTAACGAGGCAAAATAACTATAAGCCCCTCGAATATTGTGGAAGATTCATGGATGCCAGAGGATGAAGAGGAGTGTATTGATCTCATTAAAGTTTTGAAGGCAGCATCTAGCTCTCTAGCTGAAGTGTTGGGGAAGTCTCCCTGGGTCTTCCCCACTCCTCTTTTGATCGATCTTGCATCGAAAGGAGACAGCTGCATGTGAGGCATTGCCAAATATATCAACATCAGCAGCAAAAGGAGCCTCTACATCCACACAACATTTCATCCATTTCTTGTTCACAGGGGATGCAGAAGGTTACATCTCTGCAATGGATAACTTCTCTAAATTTCACATTGTTCACAGTGACATGCCCATTGTTGACAGAATGAGTGCTATTTTCAGTTTATTCAGTGTCCCAGATCAGTCATTTATATAAATGATTTGGATGTGAACATAGGAGGTAAGGTTAGTAAGTTTGCAGGTGACAGCAAAATTGGTGGTCTATTGGACAATGAAGAAGGTTACCTCAGAGTACAACAGGACCTTGATCAGATGGGCCAAATGTTCTGAGGAGTGGCAAATGGAGTTTAATTTAGACAAATGTGAGGCGCTGCATTTTGGAAAGGCAAATCAGGTCAGGACTTATACACTCAATGGTAAGGCCTGGGGAGTGTTGCCGAACAAAGAGACCTTGGGGTACAGGTTCATAGTTCCTTGAAAATGGAGTTGCAGGGAGACAGGATAGTGAAGAAGCAGTCTGGTATGCTTGTCAGCATTGGTCAGTGCATTAACTAAAGGAGTTGGGATATCATGTTGCGGCTGTACAGGACATTGGTTAGGCCACTTTTGGAATACTGCGTTCAGTTCTGGTGTCCCTACTATAGGAAGGATGTTGTGAAACTTGGAAGGGTTCAGAAAAGATTTCCAAGGATGTTTCCAGTGTTGGAGGGTTTGAACTATAGGGAGAGGCTGAATAGGCTGGGGCTAGTTTCCCTGGAGCGTTGGAGGCTAAGGGGCGACCTTTCAGATGTTTATAAAATCATGACAGGCATGGAAGGATGAATAGACAAGGATTCTTCCCCAGGGAAGGGGAGTCCCAAACTAGAGGGCAGAGGCTTCAGGTGAGAGGGGGAAGATTTAAAAGGGACGTAAGGGGCAACATTTTCACACAGAGAGTGGTGAGTGTATGGAATGAGCTGCCAGAGTAAGTGGTGGAGGCTAATACAATTACAACGTTTAAAAGGCATCTGGATGGGTATATGAATAGGAAGGGTTTAGAGGGATATGGGCCAAATGCTGGCAAATTGGACTAGATTAATTTAGGATATCGGGCCAGCATGGACAAGTTGGTCCGAAGGGTCTGTTTCTATGCTGTACATCTCTATGACTCTATGACTCTATGAGATATTGTCTGACAATGGCTGCAGCGCACTTCATTTTTGTATGGGATGCGGGCATTGCCAGCATTTGTTGCCCATCCCTAATTACCCTTGAACAGAGTAAGCCACTTCAGAGTCAACAACATTGCTGCAGATCTGAAGTCTAACGCACACCATACCAGGTAAGGATGGCAGATTTCCTTCCCTGAAGAACATTTGTGAACCAGAAGTGTTTTCGATAATTGAAATGGTTACATGATCACTGATAGGCTAGATTTGAATTCCAGATTGTACTTAATTTGAATTTCACTATCTGCCATGGTGGGATTCAATCCCACGTTTCCAGAAAAATCATCTGCTGTTCTGGATTTCTAGTCGACTGATATTATCACTATGCCAATGCCTCCTCAAAAAAAAACCCACTGGCAAACCATTTTAATACATGCACAGTAAATGGGGAGTGACACATATTACATTGTATCCCCACCATTCACACTCTAACAGACCAGCAGAATATCAAATCAATGTGCTATCAAATCATAGACCATTAAGTCTTTAGCAACAAAACAAGATTTTTGCATTGAATTGGTGCACTTTCATGCAACATCAATGGAGAAAGAATTACAATTAGTGGCACAACTAGTGCCTGCAAAGCAAGTCCAAACAATCTTGCCCAATAACCACTGACTAAATATTCTAAAACACCAGATGTTCTTCAATGACAGAGGAGAATGAAAGAGATACACGATGAGCGAGCAGGTAGCGTGCTAACAAAACCGTGTGTAGGGCAGAGAGTGCGAAGTAGAAATACAAATACAAATACTTGGCTGTCAGCAAAGATTTCTAGAATTTGGAGCTAGTGCAGATCACAAAAAGTAATGGCTGATCATGGTGATCTGTTCTGAGGAAAATAAACCTGACCAGAACAATGTGCAGCATCCCAATTGTGACAAAGACTAGGAGGAGGAACACTCAACAATGATGATTGTGCAGTAACGTTGAGTTACAGCAACCAGCAGCAAGACACCAAGTTATTGGACAAGTGTAACAGAGAACTATGCCTAACTTTCCAGATGAGTATACAATCACCAGATCAGCGCAAATGATCAAATCTCCAAAATGTTACTTGATCTTTGAAATGTTAATCTTACAAGCTCTGTTTTACCTGTTGGTATACATCTCTTTGTCACAACACATGCCTATGGACGATCATGTATAGTTGCTTGAGATAACATTTTATCTTTGTATAAAATGTATAAATGTCCCACAGTTAGAATGACAGTATACGTTTAAAAGACGTGCTTATGATATCATCACCCTGTCACAGCATGTGACCTGAGGGTATAAAGATCTCACACTCCATATTACCATGGGATCACTTAATGTATGAAATGCCATTGAAAAAATGCTGCCCAATTGTAATCTGAATGATTAGGATAATCCTTTATGGATTGCAACTGACTGTAATAAATGTCTGTTAGATTCTTCAATACCACAATTTACACACAAAGTTTCTCGTGTAATGGAAGATGAAATAAGCATTACTATATTAGGCAAAGTATCCTGATGGGGGAAAAAGTCACATCAGCAATCTCATTAGACCGACATTTTCATGAATATATGAAGAGATGGACAGACTCATCTCTACTACTGACCCCATTAGAAACTGGCCATTTGCATCTCCCCTATACAGAAAGTATGTATCCCAGTAATGTTTCTCCTATTATGTTGCAATTCCCCGATCCATTTTGTTTTTACTATTTATTCATGAGATTTCGGTTTGGTTTTAATGGCCAGCATTTCATGCCCTTTCTAATTGCTCATGACAAGGCATTGGTCAGCAGTGCTTTCGAGGTTCAAAAGAATGTAATTGAGTGGGTTTTGAAGGAGTTAAAATGTTGTCCATTGTGCCTAGTCTGCATCTTTCATCAGACTTCAGCCTCATTCAATAATATTTGAAATTTCTTAATCATATCCACACCTGTTTGGTTCAAATTTCATACTCGTAAAATTCTCTTAAATTACAACTGTACAGGAAGGAAATACATGGAACAAATATGAACAACCAAGGATGGAAACTCTTGAGCAATGCCAAGGAAAATCTGCTAGTAATAAAAAATGATGCATCAGTATATAAACATCACAATCCAGAGACAGTATTTCAGTCTACATGCAAAAACATTTTAAAATGCTGACTGCCTCTGATTTGCACTTCAAACTTTCAGTCTGATTCTGGCTAGCACATTTTAATGCATTAAGTTCCCTGATCAAATAATAGGTAATAAATAATATGCACTGTCCTCAGGTTAATATTTACTTCACAACTGTTGTCTTTTATAGGGCCACATTCCATAGTAAATAAATTATGCATTAGGTGGCATAAGAAAGCAGCACATCCACAACACTGCAAGCAGCAACACATCTGATCCAGTAATATCTAATAAAATTGAAGACATTTCTTGGAACTTTAATTGTGCATATTATGTACAATTGCTGCAGCATGAAAAATTCAGAAATCCACACGTTCTTCATCCCAGCATGAATTCCAGAATGAGAGGTTAGCGGGTGGATGGCTGCTGATAGAGGTGGTTGCTGACCACCAAAATGAAAGAAGAAAGGCAGGATACTAATGGCATAATCCTAGTGGACCTATGAGTCACTTGGGAACTATCAGACATACCTGACAACAGGGGAAACTGGAAATGCATCAGAGAATACAATGTTCAAAGATGCAGCTAAGATCCTTGAAAGATTAGCTAAATAGCACAATGTGGTCCTTTGTAGCCTTATGTTATGGAGGTCCGGGTGACAATATAATAAAAACCTACCTTAATTTAGACATATTAGAAGAATCAAAAGCAATGCCAGGTATTTGTTTTCCTTCAAAGTTCATCTATTTGGTGATGACACTGTAGTGAGGTTAATACTAGACTAGTCAACTCTGAGGTCAGGAGTTCATAACTGCAAAGCAATTTTTCCAACATATCTGGTAAACTGAGAGTTAGCACCCAGAAAGGGTAGCTGGCAACCTTACCCAGAGTGACCTACACCTGCCACTCAATGACGGCTGATTCCTTTAACACTTTGATATGGTCCTGAGTGCCTCTTGGTCTCTAACAATTAGTTCTTGCTTCAATAATAATTGGAAAATTGGACAATTGTATCAAAGCAGGACATAACTCAAGTGACCTTGGCCCAGTTGGCCCTCTGAAGTTCTTTTAATTAAGAATATGGAGAGTGGTTCCCAAACCGGGAGCAGTTCTACAGACCTGTCAAGCAACAGCCTTACATAGTCCTGCTCTGGAATTAAGTCAGCAACATTCCAAATACTTCATCATAATCCATGGGGACATCCTGTCCTACTTGCACTAAGCCAGAACTAGATGGGAACAATGTAGAAGCATTTGGATGGAAGCCACTAATTATGTTCAGATGTTGCCTAGAAAAGCAATATGGTAAATTCAGTGACATAGTATACCCAGTACGGAAGTCATGTTCAACAGGAGTAAAGTATGCAATTAGCAGGTCAGAGACATATAGCTCAGTCTCCAACCTATGCTCCCATCAAGCACAGCTCCCTTGTGAGAGTATGGAGACACTGAATTTACTACAGAGCTTTTGGTTGTCAGACATCCATGTTTATATAAAAAGAATAACATGCTTATTCTCCACAGACATGTTTTGCAATTACACATTATCTTGAATAACTTTATCCAAATGAATGTTCAGAAATTAACTTTCTAAGCATCTTAGCATAAGTAACTGAATTACTCTGAAGAATACAAGAATTGACGTAGGAACATACATAAATTGAGCTGTATTGAATTTTAGGGGGACAGTCCAAACATGATGTCATATTTGGACTCTGAGAATCACTGAAACCCCACAGTGCAGAAAGAGGCCATTTGGCCCATTGAGTCTGCATCAACTTTCTGAAGGCCATCCCACTCAGACCTATACCCCCACCCCAAAACCCCACATTTACCAGGGCTAACCCACCATGCCTGCACATCACTGGACACTGCAAGGCAACTTACCATGGCCAATTCACCTAACCTGCTCATCTTTGGAAAAACAAACCAAAAGAACTGCGGATGCTGTAAATCAGGAACAAAAACAGAAGTTGTTGGAAAGGTTCAGCAGGTGTGAAGAAAACTCAGAGTTAACATTTCAGGTCTGGTGACCCTTCCTCAGAGCTTTTCCAGCAACTTCTGTTTTTGTTTCAGCACATCTTTGGACTGTGGGAGGAAATCAGAGCATCCAGTGGACTGGGGGAGACATGGGGAGAATGTGCAAATTCCACACAGACAATCACTCAAAGCTGGAATCAAACCCAGATGCCTGGCATTGTGAGGCAACAGTGCTAACCCCTGAGCCACCATGCTGCCTGAGCTCTAGATGAATTTGAAATTGAGCAATTGCATGTTAGTGATTTAACAAAGAATGGTTTTTGACTATGTTTCACTGTATGACTGTTTGCTTATTGTTGAAAACCATATTAAGTTTTGGAACCTTAATCAACAGTATTGCTTGTGTGATTCCATTCATAATCCTTGACATTTGTTGTTATGTCAATAGCATTCTAGCCTGTTCCTGTTCCCTCACAGCACACCCTGTAGGAAATTACACATTTATGCAACAGCTCACTAAATCCCCAAGATGTCTAAAACCACTTCACATCCAATATTTTATTTTTCAAATTTGGATTATTATTATTATGGCAACAATCTTGTGCATTACAAAATTCTATGAGTATCAAATCTATTTTTTTTTTGATGGCCTTAGTTTGAATTGAAATTGTCACCAATATAATGTACTATAATCCAAGTGTGTTTTTTGTTTAAACACTCAGTTAAGATGCAATAAATGATGAATTTCTCTGAAGTGAAGACTATGCAAAATCATCCCAGCTCCCTGAATGACAGATGAGATGGCAAGAAAGTTTGGAAAATTATATGAGATTGCCAAAGAAGAACTTCTTGATGTTGGGAGCAAGTCACATTTTCCAACCTAGTGCCGAATGACGAGATGGGATTCTTACTAGTCAATGGCTGGAGGTCTATTTGGATGCATTAATACCTCATCATCTCTGCATTTCCATTTTGGACACCAGGCACCAACACTCCAGGCAAACTCCAATGCCACACAGCTCAACATGCCACACCACCACCCTGTATACGCCATTGAATCATTGAGTCATACAGCAGGCCCTTCAGTCCAACCAGTCCATGCTGACCATAATCCCAAACTAAACTAGACCCACCAGCCTCTGCTCGGTCCCTATACCTCCAAACATATCCTATTCCTGAACTTATCTGAATGTCTTTTAAACATTGTTACTGTAGCTGCATCCACCACTTCCTCTGGAAATTCACTCCACACACAAACGAGTGTGTGTAAAAAAATTGCCCCTCCTGTCTTTTTAAATCTTTCTCCTCTCACCTTATAATATTCCCCCCCCCCCCCCCGCCAGTGTTCAAATCCCCATCAAAGACACCTGCCATTCTCCTTATCTATACCCCTTATTATTTTATAAGTCACTGCTCTTTGTCCCCTCTGACTACTGTCCTTGCAGTTCCCCAACTGACGATATGCAATTCCCCTGACTACTTGTGACGGTTCTACAGGACTGACCACTGCTTACTCTCCAGACTGTAGGCAGACATGTTCCCTAGCCTATCAGTGACCATTTCAATTATTGAAAACACTTCTGGTTCACAAATATTCTTCAGTGAAGGAAATCTGCCATCCTTACCTGGTACGGTGTGCTTTAGACTTCCAACCTGCAGCAATGTCGTTGACTCTGAAGTGGCTTACTCTGTTCAAAGGCAATTAGGGATGGGCAACAAATGCTGGCGATGCCCACATCCCATACAAAAATGAAGTGTACTGCAGCCATTGTCAGGCAATATCTCATAGAGTCATAGAGATGTAAAGCATGGAAACAGACCCTTTGGACCAACTTGTCCATGTTCCCTGACTATGACAATCCCAAGCAAATGACTGACCATGGCCAAACCTCTGGATTTGTGCATACTCCACCCTTGAGTCACAGCAGACCCTTTGACTTGACAAAGCGCTAAACCCTGGATTCTTTGAGAAAGGGCCACTTTCTTGAAAAATAATGCAGTGTGTTTGATGTGCAGGGAACTAGCACGTACTGTAGGTGTGAGATTGATGTCTCACTGTGCGGTACATGAAGGTGGCCATCCCTCACACTAGTCCCTACTGACAAGCACGGCGAACAGCCTAACCCTTTGTGGATTAAACAGCAATCGACATGGCTATACTATGAGCGCTTAGGCACTGGCTGAAATGCCAATATGTGGAAAAGCATGGCATTGCAAGGTAAGGCAAAGCAAGGCAAGGATGCCATGAAAAAGATGCCAACAGTGCAGAAAACAAAAGGCATCAATTCCACCTCTGAGAAGGAGAGTAAAGGAGGGAAACATTGCCTAGAATTTCATAACTGTTCCCAAATTAGCCCCACTAAAGTGCATGTGTGTAGACTTAAGGAGAAAACAGAGAAATAGATTAAGTAAAGATGTATATGGGCTCATATATTGTGTTATGCCAGCTTTTAATTGTGGCAATATAAATAAGTAAATAATTCTAGTTTCACATCTTAAGTGTCTTTGAACTCAAGATAGATGACGTATTACATTTGTTTTCATTGGTAGCTTTGGAGTTCAATGTCTTTGTGTGTTCTCCCAATTGGCCCATTTCCTGTTCTCGCCCACCTTGTTAACTCCAACAACAATGAATGCACTGCATTGGAATCTTCAGGCAATTGCCTGGGCTAATATAGAATATGGCCATTTTGATGATGAACAAGTTAACATCTGGTAAGCATATTCTAGTGAGATGCCAATGTTTTTCGAAGATAAAGGTAGAGTATGTGTGGAGACAAGGAGAAGATATATTTTGGTAGTATATAACACTTAATTTGATGTTGATAATGTTTGCAAATAGTAAAGGATTCTCAGTTCCCAACACTAACAAATCTGGACTTTACAAGCTCATTTAAAATGTTCCACTCCATAATAAGCTACGGCTAACACCAGTTCCTCGTCTAAAATCTCTTTCAACTAGCTAAAATACATGAAAAACAAAAACACCGTTGTGTTTTGATCTACTTTGTTCTATTTTTGCTGTGTTTTAAATGTAATTAAATCATAAATTTCTTCTTTGGAAGAAGGTTTATGATTTTAATACATGTGGCATATGAGACATATCCTTTCCAATGCCTTAGTAAAATGCACAATACTTCATACTGTATCATAATTCTGTATTCTATTTTAAATACATTCCTTATGTAGACCAATGTTCAGAATGTTCCTATGTAATAGTACCAAAAGTGTTGCATTTTTAATATTAACAGTTATAAGTCTCAGTGATATCATTACTGAATGGTTTTGACAAGGTGGTAAGGGCTTTTTTAATCTCAACAGTGAATGCAGAACTAGGGGACACTGTTTTGAAATTAGGGGTCACCTTTTTAGAACAGTGATGAGAGGAATATTTTTCTCTCAGTGTTGTCTGATTTTGAAACACTCTCCCTCAGTAGGTAATAGAGATGGAGTCATTGAATATTTTTAATGGTGAGGTAAATAGATTCTTATTAGGCAAGAAGAATTGAGGGTTATTAAATATAGATGAAATTGTGAAAATTGGAACATGACAAGATCATGAACAACCATGAACTTAATGAATGGTAGAGGAGCCTTGAATTGCTGAATGGTCTATTTCTACTCCTAATTCATATGTTCAAGGGGCTCAATGTTGATGTTCTGCCTCATCCAAAGCTGATGGTCAGTCAGGAACTAGTAGGTTCTGGGCCCATGTTTATTGCTGGATGCCTAAATTTCAGGGATGCAACCACAAGAAGGTGTGCATTTATTTCAAGTATCACGTGGGGATAGGAGATGTGGATTTCAGTGTCCATTCCCATGTTGTGTATCCCTGTCCCGATCTAGCTGCAGAATGGGGGAAGGAAAGGTCCAACTTTCAATCTGATATGCAGGTTGCCTTGTAGGTGGGAAGCAAGCCATATTTCTCACCTGATGGGAAAACAGGATGCTGGACCAGTGGTGACTTGAAGTCTTTAAGAAGCCATTAATTGACCACTTAAAGAGCCTTAATTAATAGCAAGTGACAAGTTGACCTTATGCTTGCTACTGTGTAGCATTGTGATCATATAGTGGTTAGTACTGTGCACTGTGATTGCAGCAACCTCAGGTTGGATCTGAATCACAGCAGTATTCATTTTGGGCCCTCTTGTGGCACAGTGGTACTGTCCCTACCCTTGGGCAAGGAAGCCCAGGTTCAGTTCCCACCTGTTCCAGAGGTGTGTAATAATGTCTCTGAATAGGTTAATTAGAAAAAGAGCTTGATTTTTAAAAAAAGTCAACTTACTTACCTAGAATATTTTGTGAGATGGTGAGAAGCAGGCAAGTAGCATTCCAAAACAAAAACGGAAGTTGCTGGAAAACCTCAGCAGGTCTGGTAGCATCTGCGTAGACAAATCAGCATTAACATTTCAGATCCAGTGACCCTTCTTCAGAACAGAAACATTAAGTCTGGTTTCTCTCCACGGATGCTGCCAGACTTGCCTCGGATTTTCCAGCAATTTCTGTTTTTGTTTCAGATTTCCAGCAACTGCAGTGCTTTCAGTTTTTTTGTCAAGTATCATTCCAATGTGAGCTCATCCAATTACTTGCCCTTCTTCCCACCTGCAGACAGTGGAAAACTGTGCCCTTTACCAGTATTGTAAATCTACAACTTGCTCCCTAAAAAGGCAGTGGATGTTCGGTCAAATTAAATTTTCAAGACCAAGATTGAAGTTTTTTGTTAGATATCCAAGCACATGAAAACACTAAGATAGAGGAGTTGAGATCAACCATAATCTAATTGCATTGCAATAGAAGGTCAAGGATTGAAATGGCTCACTTGTGTTCCTATATTTCCTCAAGACCTTTCTTGTGTGACTGGGTGGATTACTGTGTAGTTTACCAGTGTAAATACTGGAGAATTGTAATAAATTCAAATTACATGATTGCTGACTTTAAAAAAAAAGTTTCAGCCATAAACTACCACATGCTTCTGGCACTGGGGCACAATATGATATGGGGTTGGACAGAAATCTGACATAAAGGATGTCTGTCTATTTATCCCAAACAGTTATTGCCCAAAATATAATGCAATGTCCTTAAGTTCACCTTCCCACTGGATCATTCCCTCACAGTTTATATATTTAGCAGATGAATGAAGAAATATATCATTGTATATGCAAGGCTGAAGGTGACACTAAGTTAGGAGACATGGAAAGTGATATGATATTGAAGGGCAGTGGGAGAACGAGAGTGTGCGAGACGTTAAGAGAAGATTTTTGCCTTCTTAAAAACAAAAAATAAACCTGGCAACTGAATCCTACAAGTCTTGATAACTAGTTCATTGACTGAGGTCTAAGAGAAGGTTTTCTGAAAATTCTTTAGACCAGAATCATAGTACATGGTGGTGGAAACTGCAAAAATTAAAAACAAGTCACCCATTTGAAAAAACAAAGCATATGCTTGTGGGCCACAAAAAAAGAAGGCAACAATATAATTTCCTACATATTTCATAATATTTGGAATGAATCTTAAGTAACAGTGAAGATTTATTTTATTCCAAAGTGCTTAGAACATTCAGGCACTATTATTAATTCCTTGATGACGCCAGTAGGTAAATTTTCCAATGTCAAAATATTATAAATGACAACTTATCAAGCAGATCTCTTAATTTCAAAAGCAGTTTTAGTGATTGCTTTTCTTGTAGTTTCCCATACGATAAATAAAACAAATTGATAATTAAATTACTTACATGGAGTACCAGAAAGGATTATTTCTGTTCTCTGATTTCTAATACAATTTTGAATATTGCTAGCAATCACAATGGAATAAATGTCCACATTTGTGCAAGTTCTAGAGAAAAATTAACTAATGTATTTACATACTCAAAAATGATTTATCAAATTTGTGGAAAATATCTGAATTAAATTTACAAACTTAATTAAAATTCTAAGAACCTTAAGTGAATGGACAGAAGCATTTGTCACAATCAAGCTTAAAGCCATCAACTGGTTGATTCCTTCACTATTATAAATATTAAATTTATTCATTTTAAACAGGTACAAATGTGGGGAGGGGATGTATTACTAGTGTACTGTTATGCACAGACAGTGCAAAGGCGTCAAAAAGAAGGCTGGGAATCAAATAACCTTCAGCGCTTACGATGTCATGTAGTATTTATCTAACCTCCTGGCCCACTGCCGTTGTGCCTGAGCAAGGATGAATTTATCAGCAAGTGTCTGTCAGGTGCAGGTGAAACTCACAGTGTCCAGAAACTACTATTCAGGCAAAATTTTAACTCTTTCCCTGCAGACCTCTATTCCCTCTGTTGCCTCATTACAGGCCTTTGAAAATGTGGTAAACCTACAATGCAGGAAAAAACCCATAAAAATATCAAATGGCATGTTTGTTGTACATATAAAAAGGAAATAAAAACAATTGCTTTTGAAGTATTACTTGTGCTAGAAAAAACAATTTTATTTTATCATATTGAACATCTGGATGGCTGATGTTCTATTTTTGGAAGTAGATGGTTAAACTTTTGGGTTGCTATAGTGATTATCTGTTGAGTGATTTCAAGCTGTCATCATGTTGTGTTTAATTTATAAACCTAATCCAATCCAATAGTACAATGTCCATAGAAACATCCCAGATATTTTCTTCACAACTTTCTGTGATTTATTTTTCAATGTCTGATAGATGGGACATTTATCACATTTATGTCTCCTCACTTTAAGACGACGACATTTAGTTTTTCTTCCATGTATACGATATTTCTGAAAAAGGGATCAACTTCACATTACTCTGCTGGATACAATATAATAAATGAAGGTCTGCTTTGTTTCAGTGAATGAACGGTCTGTTTATGTTCTAAACTCAAGCTTTTCGGAGTTTGTTGTGAGGTGTTAAGGCAACTGGGATTGAACGTAATGATATATTATGCAAAGAAGTATGTTGGAGATATTACTATTTCAGTCCATAGAATACTCATGTTGCATTTTTTTCTGTTATTTTAGTAAAATCTTTGATCTATTAAATATGAAAATGACTTCATTAAAAGGGAGTTGCAATGCCACCCTCAGACAGTGCTATTTTTGTTTAATAGGACCTGCTAGACTAAACTTGTAGGTTTACAGTTTTGTTTTAAACATAAAGCAATTTTTTCCTTTGAGAGCTTAGCACAAAGTAGTGTTAGATTTGTATAAACATCTAACCTGATTTTTTTTTTCAATCTGTGACCAGTGAAAAAGCATGTTTACAAAGTTCCCTGCCCATTCTGTGAAGCACCTGGAAACTTTTTTAAACTTTATTTTTTATAATAACACTAAGATGACTGTTGGATCTCTGATGCCAGGAAGTCTTCGACAAGATGGCAATATGAAGCCTGTAGCATAAGTTTGGACTTCAAGTTACACATTGTTCCAAATGGAACTGATTTCAAGTTAGTACCTGTAGTACAAAACAACAGTACATAAATGTGAAATTTAGCAAAACGTGTTCCAACGCATGGTGCCAGATGGCATATGTACAACATCGAAAAGATTAAAACCATTAGCAATAATCTGTCCTGGTTTCATTTTGGCCAAAATACTTTTTGGCTTACAGATTTGCCCATTAGCTAAACATTTGGTCTACTTTATGGATTTTTCAGCAATGAATGTAAAAATTAATCTGATATGCATCAACAATGCCTGAGAAGCTACTTCTGACTTTTAGATTCATTCACTGATCACATTTCCTGATTTGTTTTGCATATCACAGAATCAGCAAAAACCTTGAGTCCAGTTGGACTCAGAGCAGCTATCTCCATGCCAAGCTTCAAATAAGCATTTCAAAAAGTACAGTGAAACAGAAAACCTCTTAAGGATGAAGTGGACAATATTTAATCATTTTGCTATGCAGTAGTCATCACTATACCATTTTGTAAATCTTTCAATATCTCCACCATGATTCAGTACATCTCTCCCACTACTAGTGTAGTGCTAATTCTCTCCACATCCCAATCTTCGGTGTAACATCACACCATTCACACCACAATGCAACATCTTTCCATTGAAACTCCAGTGGATTATCTCTCCATTCAAACCTCCAATGCAGCATCTCTCCATTCAAAACACCAGTGCGGCATTTCTCCCTACAAGCTCTCAGTACAGTATAAGACCACAAGATGCAGGAGCAGAGGTCGGCCATTCGGCCCATTGAGTCTGCACCATCTTTCAATGAGATCAAGACTGATCTGATAACGCTCAACTATACTTTCATATCTTTTCCCCAGCGCCTCATCACTCCCCCAGTGCTGCATGTCTCCATTCACATGCTCAGTGCTGCATTTCTCCATTGAAAGCACCCATGCAGAAACCTTCTTCAGGCCTCAGTGTCATCGTTCCCCTGGAGCAGGATAAGAATGTATGAACCCAGAGTAGAAGTAGGCCATTCAGCACTTTCAATTAGGTCATGGTTGTAGGGAGAGGCTGAATAGGCTGGGGCTATTTTTCCTGGGGCATCGGAGACTGAGGGGTTAGCTTCTGGAGGTTTATAAAATCACAAAGGACATGGATAAGGTGAATAGTCAAGATCTTTTCCCCGGGTTAGGGGAGTCCAAAACTAGAGGACATAGGTTTAAGGTGAGAAGGGAAAGATTTAAAAGGGACTTAAGGGGCAACGTTTTCATGCAGAGGATGGTATGTGTTTGGGATGAGCTGCCAGAGAAAGTGGTGGAGGCTGGTACAACTACAATATTTAAAAGGCATCCGGATGGGTATATGAATAGGACAGGTTTAGAGGGAAATAGGCCAAATGCTGACAAATGGTACTAAATTAACCTAGGATATCTGGTCGGTATGGCTGAGTTGGACAGAAGGGTCTGTTTCCATGCTGTACATCTCTATGACTCTATGAGTGATTCTACGGCTAATCCGATTGCAACTTTATATCCACATTCCTGCCTCTCCTGATAAACTTTCAACCCCTTAGCTTAGCAAGAACCTCTTATTGCCTTAAAAATATTTGGATACTCTGCTTCAGTCACATTTTCAGGAGGAGAGATACAAAAACTCACAATCCTCTGAGAGAGAGAAAAAAAATCACCTAATCTTTGATTTTCACCAATCTCTCGTTTTTAAACAGCGACCCCTACTTCTAGATTCTCCCGTAAGAGGAAATATCTCTCCACATCCATCCTATCAAGACCCCTCAGGATTGGAATATATTTCTCTTCAAATACCCAGTGCATACAAGCCTAACCTGTCCAATGATTAGTCCAGTAAACTTCTGAATTACCTCCAATGCATTCCATCCCTCTTGAAATAAGTGACCAACAGTGTACACAATATTCCAGATATGGTCCCACCAGAGCCCCACATAACTGAAGCATCATCACCCGACCATTATACTCAATCCCTCTTGCTATTAATAACATTCTAATTACTTCCCTAATTGCTTGCCATACTTGCATCTCTCTACTCACATCTCCAATGCAGATTATTTTCTTTTTTAATCCATTCATGGGGCATGGGTGTTACTGCCTAGGTCAGCATTTATCGCCCACCTCTAGTTGTCCTCAAGAAGTTAGTGGTAAGCTGCCTCTCAAGCCCCAACTGTCCATGAGCTATAAGTAAACCCACACTGCCCTTTATGGAGGGAATTACAGGATTGTGACCCAGAGACAGTGAAGGGATGGTGGTATATTTCCAAGTCAGGACGGTGAGTGGCTTGAAGGTGAACTTGCAGGTGATGATGTTCTCATGTGTCTGTTATCTTTGTCCTTCTAGACACAAGTGGTCGTGGGTTTGGAAGAGATAACAAGGTGTAGAGCTGGATGAACACAGCAGGTCAAGCAGCATCATAGGAGCAGGAAGGCTGACGTTTCGGGCCGAGACCCTTCATCAGAAATGGGGGAGGGGAAGGGGGTTCTGAAATAAATAGGGAGAGAGGGGGAGGCGGATAGAAGATGGATAGAGGAGAAGATAAGTGGAGAGGAAACAGACAAGTCAAAGAGGTGGGGATGGAGCCAGTAAAGGTGAGTGTAGGTGGGGAGTTAGGGAGGAGATAGGTCAGTCCAGGGAGGACGGACAGGTCAAGGGGGCGGAATGAGGTTAGTAGGTAGGAGATGGGGGTGTGGCTTGAGGTGGGAGGAGGGGATAGGTGGGAGGAAGAACAGGTTAGGGAGGCGGGGATGAGCTGGGCTGGTTTTGGGATGCGGTAGGGGGAGGGGAGATTTTGAAGCTTGTGAAATCCACATTGATACCATTGGGCTGCAGGGTTCCCAAGCGGAATATGAGTTGCTGTTCCTGAAACCTTCGGGTGGCATCGTTGTGGCACTGCAGGAGGCCCAGGATGGACATGTCGTCTGCGGATTGGGAGGGGGAGTTGAAATGGTTCGCGACTGGGAGGTGCAATTGTTTATTGCGAACCGAGCGTAGGTGTTCTGCAAAGCGGTCCCCAAGCCTCCGCTTGGTTTCCCCATGTAGAGGAGGCCACAACAGGTACAGTGGATGCAGTATACCACATTAGTAGAAGGGCAGGTGAACATCTGCTTGATGTGGAAAGTCTTCTTGGGGCCTGGGATGGGGGTGAAGGAGGAGGTGTGGGGACAGGTGTAGCACTTCCTGCGGTTTCAGGGAAAAGTGTCGGGGGTGGTGGGGCTGGAGGGGAGTGTGGAGCGGACAAGGGAGTCACGGAGAGAGTGGTCCCTCCAGAAAGCAGATAAGGGTGGGGAGGGAAAAATGTCTTTGGTGGTGGGGTCGGATTGCAGATGGCGGAAATGTCGGAGGATGATGCGTTGGATCCGGAGGTTGGTGGGGTGGTACGTGAGGACGAGGGGGATTCTTTTTTGGTTCTTATTGCGGGGACGGGGTGTGAGGGATGAGTTGCGGGAAATGCGGGAGACACGGTCAAGGGCGTTCTCGACCACTGAGGGGGGGAAGTTGCGGTCCTTGAAAAACGAGGACATCTGAGATGCATGGGAGTGGAATGCCTCATCCTGGGAGCAGATGCGGCGGAGGCGAAGGAATTGGGAATAGGGGATGGCATTTTTGCAGGAAGGTGGGTGGGAGGAGGTGTATTCTAGGTAGCTGTGGGAGTCGGTGGGCTTGAAATGAATATCGGTTTCTCGGTGGTTGCCCGAGATGGAGACAGAGAGGTCCAGGAAGGTGAGAGAGGTATTAGAGATGGTCCAGGTAAACTTAAGGTTGGGGTGGAAGGTGTTGGTGAAGTGGATGAACTGTTCGAGCTCCTCGTGGGAGCACGAGGCGGCGCTGATACAGTCATCAATGTAACGGAGGAAGAGGCGGGGTTTAGGGCCAGTGTTTAATGATCTTAGGCAAATTTCTGCAGTGCATCTTTTAGATACTGGACACTGCTGCTACTGAGCGTTGGTGGTAGATGACTGATTGTTTGTGGATGTGATGCCAATGAAGCAGGTTGCTTTGGCCTGGATGGTATCAAGCTTCTTGAGTGTTGTTGGCACAGCATCTGTCCAGGCAAGTGAGGAGTATTCTAAATCACCTCTGACTTGTGCCTTGTAGATGGTGGACAGACCCTGGGGAGACAGGAAAGGAGTTGTTTGCTGCAGTATTCCTAACCTCTGACCTGCTGTTGTAACCACTGTGTTTATGTGGCGAGTTCAGTTACCCACACGCCACCCTCCAACCCAACTCCCGCCACAAACAGTGCAAAAAATCCTCCTTCAAATCTCCAATGGGGAATGCCTATTCACAACCTCGTGCAGGATCTGCCCTCTTGTTTTCTCCCAACCTCTACGTTCACTTTCTTAATCCTTTCACCTTATTTACTAAAATTCGATGGCGCTACGCCAATATTTTCTTTAAAAAATCTACAAAGGCATAATCCTCCCCAGAGAAGGGGGAAATGACATCACATAACCCAAAGAATATTCCTGAGGTTTTGTGTCCTGCATTATTTGAAAGGGTGAGTTGCAAAGTAGATGGGATCTAAATATGATTTCAGCATAAACAGCTGTCAAATTGTGACGATTCCTTGATTTTATAAACCGTCAGCCTGAACAGCATTGAAGAGCGACAAGCTTCTTGAATTGAGAAACACAGTATTTTATGAAAGGAATCTGTTTCAAGGAAGGAACGAAACATAAAAGCTCGGGTGGGGGTTGGAGTGATGTAAACCCTGGATCATTTCTTAGTGCCACACACAGATCAATGAACCCACTGGACCATCTGTGTGTGTTTTCTTAAAGTGAGATATCCGGACAAAATAAATGTTATTTAAAAAGGAAATGGTGCATCACGTTAAAGTATCGCCGCGAGTGCCTCTTGGACAGCGTGAAGGAGATGAGGAATTCGAAAATGTGGTCATGGTGGAAGTCTGCGGCGGAGAAGCCGTATTTCAACATGTAAAATTCTTACTTCCGAGAAGGAACAAATCAGTCAGACTCTCAAAATATTTTAAAGCAACGGCGTCTTAAAGGGGATACGCTATTTAGGCCGACGCAGCCACACTACTAGGACCTTCAATTTCATGCTAAGGTTTAATCTGATCATTTTAAATATATGACTTTAATTTGCAGAATAACCCTTCCAACAAAATACTGTACCAACAGTGACAAAGGATTGAAAGTATGAGGCGTTACTCAGGATAGTATGACCTAATGCACAAAATACAACAGTAGGCAATATAAATGTTGGCTTCCAATGATTTCTAACGTGTGGGTTTTCTCAGTTAAATACAGCGTGGTTTTATAAGCAGTTGCTAATAAGCAGTCGTTGTAAGTTACAACGGCAAACTATCTGCGCTGGAGTTTCCAGCAGAATGTTATTCTGGACAATGAGTACAACTTAGTTTTAAAACCTCGATGCTTCGGATGGAGACGGGGAATAATGGCGATTTAAAGAAACTGCACAATATGTTTGTGCAAAGGGGTCGAAGGCATCCCCACAAACGTGATGCTCTGCCCCATTTCCAAATCAGTTTGTCCTCCGGAGGCCTCCCGCTTGGCCCAAAAGCCAGAAAAGTCCTTATGAGCCATAAATCTGCAAAATCATCAAATAATGATGTCGGGGCAAAAATGCTCCTTTATCCATCTTCCATCCGCCTCCCCCTCTCAGACAACAAGGTGCAGAGCTGGATGAACACAGCAGGCCAAGCAGCATCATAGGAGCAGAAAGGCTGACGTTTCGGGCCGAGACCCTTCATCAGAAATGGGGGAGGGGAAGGGGGTTCTGAAATAAATAGGGAGAGGGGGAGGCGGATAGAAGAGGGATAGAGGAG
The DNA here is from genome assembly GCF_021869965.1 of Rhincodon typus. Classification (NCBI taxonomy): domain Eukaryota; kingdom Metazoa; phylum Chordata; class Chondrichthyes; order Orectolobiformes; family Rhincodontidae; genus Rhincodon; species Rhincodon typus. The sequence continues at coordinate 56,811,211 of NC_063332.1, read as the reverse complement.
AGGATAGGTGGAGAGGAAACAAACAGGTCGAAGAGGCGGGGATGGGGGCAGTAAAGGTGAGTGTAGGTGGGGAGTTAGGGAGGGGATAGGTCAGGCGAGGGAGGACGGACAGGTCAAGGGGGCGGGATGAGGTTAGTAGGTAGGAGATGGGGGTGCGGCTTGAGGTGGGAGGAAGAATAGGTTAGGGAGGCGGGGACGAGCTGGGCTGGTTTTGGGATGTGGTAGGGGGAGGGGAGATTTTGAAACTTGTGAAGTCCACATTGATACCATTGGGCTGCAGGGTTCCCAAGCGGAATATGAGTTGCTGTTCCTGCAACCTTCGGGTGGCATCATTGTGGCACTGCAGGAGGCCCAGGATGGACATGTCGTCTGAGGAATGGGAGGGGGAGTTGAAATGGTTCGCGACTGGGAGGTGCAGTTGTTTATTGCGAACCGAGCATAGGTGTTCTGCAAAGCGGTCCCCGAGCCTCCGCTTGGTTTCCCCGATGTAGAGGTAGCCACACCGGGTACAGCGGATGCAGTATACCACATTGGCAGATGGAGGTGAGGAAGGAGGTATGGGGGCAGGTGTAGCATTTCCTGCGGTTGCAGGGAAAAGTGCTGGGTGTGGTGGAGCTGGAGGGGGTGTGGAGCGGACAAGGGAGTCACCGGAGAGAGTGGTCCCTCCGGAAAGCAGATAAGGGTGGGGAGGGAAAGATGTCTTTGGTGGTGGGGTCGGATTGCAGATGGCGGAAGTGTCGGAGGATGATGCGTTGGATCCGGAGGTTGGTGGGGTGGTACGTGAGGACGAGGGGGATTCTTTTTTGGTTCTTATTGCGTGGACGGGGTGTGAGGGATGAGTTGCAGGAGATGTGGGAGACACGGTTGAGGGCGTTCTCGACCACTGAGGAGGGGAAGTTACGGTCCTTGAAAAACGAGGACAACTGAGATGTACGGGAGTGGAATGCCTCATCCTGGGAGCAGATGCGGCGGAGGCGAAGGAATTGGGAATAGGGGATGGCATTTTTGCAGGAAGGTGGGTGGGAGGAGGAGTATTCTAGGTAGCTGTGGGAGTCGGTGGGCTTGAAATGAATATCGGTTTCTAGGTGGTTGCCCGATATGGAGACAGAGAGGTCCAGGAAGGGGAGAGTGGTGTTAGAGATGGTCCAGGTAAACTTAAGGTTGGGGTGGAAGGTGTTGGTGAAGTGGATGAACTGTTTGAGCTCCTCGTGGGAGCACGAGGCGGCGCCGATACAGTCATCAATGTAACGGAGGAAGAGGTGGGGTTTAGGGCCGGTGTAGGTACGGAAGAGGGATTGTTCCACGTAACCTACAAAGAGGCAGGCGTAGCTTGGGCCCATGCGGGTACCCATGGCCACCCCCTTTGTCTGTAGGAAGTGGGAGGAATTGAAAGAGAAGTTGTTGAGGGTGAGGACGAGTTCGGCTAAGCGGATGAGGGTGTCAGTGGATGGGTCTGGTTGGGCCTGCGGGACAGGAAGAAGCGGAGGGCCTTTAGGCCATCTGCATGGGGAACGCAGGTATAGAGGGACTGGACGTCCATGGTAAAGATGAGGTGTTGGGGACCGGGGAATTGGAAGTTCTGGAGGAGGTGGAGGGCGTGGGTGGTGTCACGGACATAGGTAGGGAGTTCCTGGACCAAGGGGGAGAAAATGGAGTCCAGATAGTTGGAGATCAGTTCGGTGGGGCAGGAGCAGGCGGAGACAATGGGTCGACCAGGGCATTCAGGTTTGTGGATTTTGGGAAGGAGATAGAAGCGGGCAGTGCGAGGTTGGGGAACGATGAGGTTGGAGGCCGTGGGTGGGAGGTCACCTGAGGTGATGAGGTTGTGGATGGTTTGTGAGATGCCTCCACTGCAACGCTCCCCCTCTCTCTCTATTTATTTCAGAATCCCCTTCCCCTCCCCCATTTCTGAAGAAGGGTCCAGACCCGAAACGTCAGCCTTCCTGCTCCTATGATGCTGCTTGGCCTGCTGTGTTCATCCAGCTCTACACCTTGTTTTCTAAGATTAAAGCCAAATTACATTGATATTATCCAGCAAATTAATAATGGTGATGGAGTTCATAGATTGGCATTACTTACAAGTAACAGCAGCAACGACACGTTAATTTATGTTTCTCTTTGAATCTGAACAATGGGGTTCAGTCCCAACAAGAATATATTGGATGTCGTGTCTGCACTGTAGATCTGTAATATCTGCACTAATCCAGGGTAGATCTGGATTGGCTAATCCACAAATTGAATCAAACTAGAACTGATGAACATCTGCACTAACTTCAAGAAAAAAAAATGATGGACAGAGGAAACACTTGTTCTTGTCCTAAATGTTAATGGAATAACATACGCTAAAACACGGCACACGCTGGAACAACTGGAAATGAGAAAGTTGTTAGGTCGACCCGGCCAGTGTGAATGCACCATGCTGCTTGGATGTACACTGACTGCACTATTGTACCGAGACTGCATTATTGTGTCTGGATATGCATTAACTGAACTCTACCACTTGAAAAAGTATTGAACACGCTATTGTGTCTAGAGGTGCACTGAAGACTCAATTAAGTCTGGATGTGCACTGACTGCTCTATGTACTCTTTGTATGTGAACTGCCTGCACAATTCTATCTGGATATACATTGGGTGAAGTATTCTGTCTGGATGTGCACTCACCCCATTGCTCATTTTGGATGTGCATTGATTACACTATTCTACCCGGATACACATTGACTATACTATTGGAGACAAACAGGAGGCTGGAAAAACACAGCAGGCCAGGCAGCATCTGGAGGAAAGGAGCAGTCAATATTTTGGGTATTTTTGAGTAATTTTAACTATTTTGAAATGCTGACTGACCTGCTATATTCTTCCAGCCTCCTGTTTGTCTACTTGGATTCCAGCATCTGCAGGGTTTTTTTGTCTCTAACCAAGACTACACTATGGTGTTTGGATGTGCACTGACTACACTGTTGTGACTGGGTGTGAATTTACTGCCCCATTCTTTCTGGATGTTCACTGTCTCCACTTTTGCCTGAATGTGCACTGACTGCACATTTTTGTCTGGATGTGTGTGACTGCCATAGTCTGCCTGCATGTGCCCTGACTGCCCTATTGTACCCGGATATGCATTGACTGCATTATTCTCTTCATATGTACACTGGCTGCACCATTGTGCTTAGATATTCACTGACTGCATGGTTTTGTCTGGATGTGCAATGACTATTCTTTTTGGATGTTCACTGTCTCCATTTTTTTACCCAGATGTGCACCTTCATAGAATCCCTACAGTGTAGAAACAGGCCCTTCGGCCCAACAAGTCCACACTGAACCTCAGCATCCCACCCAGACCCATCCCCCTATGACCCACCTAATCTGCGCATCCCTGAATACTATGGGCAATTTAGCATGGCCAATCCACCTAACCTGCACACCTTTGGACTGTGGGAGGAAACCGGAGCACCCGGAGGAAACCCACACAGACACGGGGAGAATGCGCAAACTCCTCACAGACAGTCGCCCGAGGGTGCAATCGAACCCGGGTCCCTGGCGCTGTGAGGCAGCAGTGCTAACCGGCTGTAGTCTTGTCTCTGGATGTGCAGTAGCTGCACTATTCTGCCTGGATGAGCACTGACTGCACTATTCTGTCTGGATGTGCCCCCACTGCACTACTATTGTACCTAGAAGCAGAATGACTACACTCTTGTGCCTGGATGTGCAATAACTGCACTATTCTGTCTGAATGTGCACTGACTGCACTCTTGTGCCTGGACATGAACTAACTGCAGTATATCATCTTTATATGTGGACTGCCTCCACTATTCTACCTGGATGTGCAGTGACTGCACTTTTGTATCTGGATGTGCAACGACCGCATTATTCTCCCTGGATGTGTAATGACTGCACTAATATGTCAGGATGTGCACTAACTGCACTATTTTACTGGATGTCTTGTGAATACATTATTGCGTTTGAAGGTGCAGCGTGGAGTTAGTTGTAGCAAAGAGTCTGTTTTCATGCTGTAAGATGCTATGGCTCTATGACTGCACTGTTCTGTCTGATGTCACTACCTGAAAAATTGTGCCAGGATGTGAAATGACTGGATAATCTGTCTGGATGTGCCCTAATTGCACTTTTCTGCCTGAACGTGCACTGACTGCATGGTTCTATCTGGATTTGCACTGACTGTTCAATTGCGTCTGATGTGCGCTGAGACTGCATTATTCTGTCTGCATGTGCACAGACTGCACTATTGTTTCTAGATGTGCACCAACAGCACTATTCTACCTGGATGAGCACTGCCGGCACTATACTACTGGATGTGCACTGAATGCACAATTCCTTTCAGATGTGTATTGACAGCACTATTGTACCTGGTTGTTTGTTGACTGCACTATTCTGTCTGGATGTACCCCAACTGCACTATTGTACTTGGATGTGCAATGACTGTGATCATAAAATCATGGAATCCCTACAGTGTGGAAGCAGGCCATCGAGTCCACACCAATCTTCCAAAGACAATCCCACCCAGACCCACTGCTCAACCCTGTCCCTGTAACCCTGTATTCCCCATAGCTAATCCACCTAGCCTGCACATCCCTGGGCACTATGGGCATTTTAGCATGGCCAGTCCACCTAATCTGCACATCATTGGACCATGGAAGGAAACCGGAGCATGGGAGGAAATCCATGCAGACACAGGGAGAATACGTAAAGTCCACACAGAAAGTCAGCCAAGAGTGAAATCAAACGCGGGTCCCTGGCGCTGTGAGGCTGTAGTGCTAACCACTGAGCTACCGTGCTATATTGTGTCTGGATGTACACTGACTGCACCATATTTCTAGAAATGTACTGACTGCCCTATTCTCTTATGCTGTGCACTGATTGAACTACTGTGCTGGAATGTTCATTGACTGCACTATTGTGCCTGGATGTGAACTGACTGCACCATTCTTTCTGGATGTGCTCTGACTGCACTCTAGTGCCTGGATGTACAACAGCTGCACCATTGTTTCAAGATGTGCAGTAAATGCACTATTGTACCTGATGTGCAATGACTGCACTATTGTACCTGGAAGTGTACTGACTGCACATATACTCTTTGTATGTGTACTGCCTGCAACATTCTACCTGTTTGTGCACTGAGTGGACAATTCTGTCAGGATGTGCCCCCAATGCACTATTGTGCCTGGAAGTGCAATGACAGCACAATTGCGCCTGGTTGTGAACTGACTGCACTATTCTGTCCAGATGTTCACAGTCTCCACTGTTTTACCTGGATGTGCACTGACTGCAGTCTTGTTCCTTGATGTGCAGTAGCTGCACTGTTCTGCCTGGATGTGCACTGACTGCACTTTTATGTCTGTTTGAGCAATGACTGCAGTGTTCTGTCTGGAAGTGTGCTGACTGTGCCATTTAATCTTCGTATGTGCATTGCCTGCACAATTCTACCTGGATGTGATGTGAACTGAACACATTATTGTGTCTGAAGGTGCACCGACTGCACTATTCTAAATAATTATGCACTGACTGCCCTATTCTGTCTGGATGTGCACTGTTTCCACTATTTTACCTGGATGTGCACTAGCTGCAATATTCTGCCTGAATGTGTACTGACTGCATTATTTTGTCTGGATGGGGACTGACTACACTATTGTACATGATGTGCACTGGCCGTGCCATTCTTCCTGGATGTGAACTAACTGCACAATTCTGTCTGGAAATGCACTGACTGCACTATTGTGCCTGGATGTGCACTGACTGCACTATTTTACCTAGATGTGCAATAACTGCACTGTTGCCTGGATAAGCACTGGCTGCACTGTTGTGTCTGAATGTGTACTGATTGCACTATTTACACTTTGTATGTGCCCCGACTGCACTATTCTGCCTGGATGTGCCTCCAATGCATTATTATGGCTGATGTGCAATGACTGCACTATTCTGCCTGAATGTGCACGGACTGTACTATTCTGTCTGGATGTGTACTGACTGCACTATTGTCTTCTGATGTGCATTGCCCTTTTGTCCCTGGATTTTCAGCAGCTGCCCTATTCTGCCCTATTCTGCCTTGATGTGCACTGAGGGGGCACGGTGGCTCAATGGTTAGCACAACTGCCTCACAGTGCCAGGGACCTGGGTTTGATTCCATCCTCAGGCGACTGTCTGTGTGGAGTTTGCACATTCTTCCCGTGTCTGTGTGGGTTTCCTCCGGGTGCTCCGGTTTCCTCCCACAGTCCAGCAGAAAACCACTGGTCATTGAGCTCCAGGCTGAATACTTTCCATCTACTCCCACCCTCTGTCTTCTACTGGACAGCCAGTTTTGCATCCAGACATCCAAATTTCCTTGAATCCCATGCCTCCTTACTTTCGGAATGAGCCTACCATGTGGAACGTTATCAAATGCTTTGCTAAAATCCATATACACCACATCCACTGCTCTACCTTCATCGATGTGTTTTGTCACATCCTCAAAGAAGTCAATAAGGGTTGTGAGGCATGACCTGCCCCTCACAAAGCCATGCTGGCTATTTCTAATCAAACTGTGCTTTTCCAAATAATCATAAATACTATCTCTCAGGATCCTCTCCAATAATTTGCTCATCATAGAAGTAAGACTGATCAGTCTGTAATTTACAGGATTATCCCTATTCCCTTTCTTGAACAAGGGGATGACATTTGCCACCCTCCAATCTTCTGGTACTACTCCAGTGGACAGCGAGAATGAAAGATCATTGCCAAAGGAGCAGCAATCTCTTCCTTCACTTCCCATAGTAACCTTGGGTATATCACGTCTGGCCCAGGGGGCTTATCTATCCTCATGTTTTTCAAAATTTCTAGCACATCCTCCTTCCTAACATCAACCTGTTCGAGCATATCTGCCTGTTTCATGCTGTCCTCACAAATGTCAAGGTCTGTCTCACTGGTGAATACTGAAGCAAAGTATTCATTAAGGACCTCCCCTACCTCCTCTGACTCCGCGCACAAGTTCCCTCCACTATCCCTGATTGGCCCTACCCTCACTCTGGCCATCCTCTTGTTCCTCACATAAGCATAGAACGCCTTGTGGTTTTGCTTGATCCTACCCGCCAAGGTTTTCTCATACCCCCTTCTAGCTCTCCTAAGTCCATTCTTCAGTTCCTTCCTGGCTACCTTGTAGACCTCTACAGCCCTGTCCGATCCTTGCTTCCTCAACCTTAAAATGAAGATATTTTGATCAATTACGTCAATGGGCGAAGAAGTGACAGATGGAATTTGATTTGGATAAATGTGAAGTATTGCATTTTGGTAAAACAAATAAGGGTAAAACTTATACAATTAATGGTAGGACCCTGGGTAGTGTTATAGAACAGAGAGACCTGGGTTCAGGTGCATAATTCTTTGAAATTTACATCACAGGTGGACAGGATGGTTAAGAAGGCAGTTAGCACACTTGCCTTCATTGCTCAGAGCTTTAAGTACAGGAGTTGATACATAATGTTGGAGGTTATACAGGATGTTGGAGAGGCCTCTTCTAGAGTATTGTAAGTAGTACTGGTCACCCTGCTGTAGGAAGGATATTATTAAATTGGAGAAGGTTCAGAAAAGATTTACCAAGATGCTGCCATGAATGGCGGGTTTGAATTATAAAGAGGGGCTGGATAGGCTGGGACCTATTTTTCACTGCATGTGGGAGGTTGAGAGGTGACCTTATAGATGTTTACAAAATCATGAGGAGCATAGATAAGATAAATAGCAAGACTATCTTCTATAGGGTGGAACTGTTCAAAATTAGGGGGAATATTTTAAAGGTGAGAGGAGAAAGTTTTTGAAAGAACATGGGGGAAATTCTTTTACACAGCGAGTGTTTCGTGTGTGGAATAAACAGACAGAGGAAGTGGTGGATGCCGGTACAGTCACAACATTTAAAAGACATTTGGATAAGTACATGAATAGGAAAGGTTTAAAGGGATATGTACTAAACAGAGACAAGTGGAACTAGTTTGGTTTAGGAACATGGTTGGCGTGGACTAGTTGGACTGAAGGTCTCTTTCCATGCTGTATGACTCTATAACTCTGTGACTGCACTGGTTTGTTTGATGTGCAGTGCCTGAACTATTCTGCTAGATGTGAAATGACAGTATTAATCTATCTGGATGTGCTGTCACTGCAGTGTACAGCCTGGATGTGCACTGTTCTGTCTGAAAGTGCGCTAACTGTAATTTTGTGCCTGGATGTGTACTGATTGCACTGTTGTGTCTGGAACTGTACTGCATGCACTATATAATGTTGGTATGTGCGCTGCCTGCACTATTCTCCCAGAATGTGCAATTACAGCACCATTCTTCCTGGATCTGCACTAACTACACTATTGTACCTGGAAGTGCACTGACTGCACTATTCAGCCTGGACGTACAATGTCCACACTACTCTGTCAAGATATACGCTGACTGCACCATTCTTGCTGGATGTTGACTGAGTACACTATTGTGTCAGGATTTGCACTGACAGCACAATTCTGCCTGGATGTCATCTAACTACACTATTCTGTCTGAATATGTAGTAGCTGCAGTATTCTGTCTGGATACACACCTACTATACTATCCTGTCCTGTCCGGATGTACAACGACCTCACTATTGTCTGTGGATGTGCAATGACTGCCTACTTCTACCCGGATGTGCACTCACTGCACTATTCTACCGGGATGTGCAATGACTGCACTATTCTCCCTGGATGTGCAATGACTGCACTATTCTGCCGGGTTGTGCAATGATTGCACTATTCTGCCTGGATGTGCAATGACTGCATTATTCTCCCTGGATGTGCAATGACAGCACGATTCTGTCTCAATCTGCACTGACTGCACTATTTTGTTTGGACACACACCGACTGCATTATTCTGCCTGGATGTGCCCCCACTGCACTATTATGTCTGGATGTTCACTGACTGCACTGTTTTCTGCACATGTGCCCTCACTGCACTATTCTGCCGGGATGTGCAATGACTGCACTATTCTCCCTGGATGTGCACTGACCGTATTATTCTGTCTGAATCTGCAGTGAGTACACTGTTGTTTCTGATGCGCACTGACTCAACTGTTTGGCCCGAACGTGCAATGTCTGGATTACTCTGTCTGGATATATACTCTGCCCTATGCTCTCTGGATGCGTACTTACCACACTGTTCTGCCTGGATGTGCTCTGGACGAGCACCGACTGTGTCATGCTGCCTGGAAGTGACCCGACTGCACAACACTGATTGTGTCAGAATGAGCAGTAGCTGCACTATTGTGCCAGGATGTGGAGTGACTACTGAACTGTCTTGATGTGCAATGACTGCACCATTCTTTCAGGAGGTGCACTGACTGCACGATTTTGCCTTTATGTGCAATGAGTGCACTATTTTCTTCCGTATGTGAACTATTTTGTCTTGATGTGAACTCTCTCTACCATTCTACCTGGATGTGCACTGATTGCACTTTCTGGTCTGGATCAACACTGTTTTCTCTGGAAGTGTACTGAGTGCACTATATTTTTTTTGTATGTGCAGTGCCTGCACTAGTTTTATCTGAATGTGCACTGAGTGAACTATTCTATCCTGATGTGCACTGACTGTGCCTAGATGTACACTCCACCGCCATTCTGTCTGTATGTGTACTTACTGCACTGTTCCGCCTGGGTGTGGGGCTTTTTGTGGCACCGTGGTAGCACCTCTACCACTGAAACAAGAGACTCGTGTTCAAGACCGACCTGTTCCAGATGTGTAATAACTTCTCTGAACGGGTTGATTGGAATTTTTTTTCCGCTTGGGTATGCACTGCATCAGGCAGCCGCTGATGAGCTAAGGACAGCGACCGGGGGCGGTTTGAAACCGATTTGGGCATCAGCTACTTTGGAGCTGGCGGCGGGACTCGGTCTTGATCTGATTCCCGGGACAGGAAGGAATTCCACGCCCTTTCTGATTGATGGGACACAGAATGAAACTGGATCAATTTGCGTCTTTTTGTTCACAGGATGGGGTGAAAAAGTGTTCCAGGTTGTGCTCAGCCCCAAATGAAAGTGAAGGAGCTTGGAGATGAGAATGCAGCTTTGTACCTGTCTGTACACTAACGTGCTAACGCAAGAAGCCTGCCTGTAGCAGTTTACCTGAAACTATTGATCTGATTGCACGTGGACTGGAAGCAGAGTGGCTTGTCTGGTTTTACTTTTAATCGGATTACATTGAGAGCGGAGCTGGAACAGGCTGCCTGACATTCTGCCGCTCCGAAAGTACGAGATTGAGCTGCCAACCTCTGATCCGATTGCGAATTCCTTAATCTCATCGCGATCTGCCGTCCCCCGCTCCTCAGCTCCAATAACACTAATGGATAGCTCTTATTGGCTGCATTAGACAGATGTCTCCTCTCAAATCGGATTGCTAGTAATACTTTCACTCGTATTAAATGCAAACACCTCAATTTTCTCTCCCCGCCCCCCTCCTCAGTGTCATCCACACAGCGGCACATCCAGTTAAATGTTGGGTTTGTTGAATTTACGAAGAGTGCTTTCATATAGCTTACTCCATCGGTTTAATTCAGACTATTGCAAATGCAGAAGCTGCAAACAGTGATTATTGTCTGATTATAAATCGCTGTGCATTATTGGCAGTATTCTGCTACTCAATCCCAACTCCCCTGACATTTTCTGTGAATTAATTCGCTCTCGGTATTCGTGCATTGTTTGAAAGTTTAAAATGATCACATTAAACCACGTCCAATCTAAATTCATTCACACGCCGCCGGACTTGCATCAAGTTAACATCTAAAAAATAAAAATTATAGCGGACTCGGCACAAACCTAGGGGGGAGGGGGGAGCTGGTGAACAATGTCATTTTAATCGGCCAAAGCTTGATGGATTTTATCCGTTTTGATTGACACGGAGGAGCTAGGCATTTCAAACATGATTTTTTTCTCTCTCTCTCTGGTCGCCGTTTTCTGTTGTGACTGTTGTATTTTTTACCCCCTGAAAAGCATACATGTGATAAAGGATAATGAACGACCCTGCGTACATATTCAGCAGCTCTCTTCTGGTCTGCACGGTGTCTCTTTGTGTGCAGTTTCTTTTGAAATCGAATTCGTCCATTACATCACCCAGGACTCTCCTCAGTTAATCACCGGCGTGCCGACTGGATTCCCCTCTTCAAAACTTCACCACACATCACATAGAAAATCGACTTTGTTTTCTCATTTGTGCTGCAAAAATGTCCAAGTTAAATGTGATAATAAACCCAGAGCTGACGATTTCTTTTTGAATCTCAATTGACTACATCTCAGCAGCAATGGGCTATTTAGCGTGCACAGCAATGAAAACTTCGGGTAATTAATGGATCGAGGGAACAGCGGATCCGGTAAACGAGCGGGGACTGAGTTTCTTCACATTTTTTCTCTTAACTAGAAGTTAGGAAGGTTTCATCTGTCATTTCCATGTGAATAGTTAACAAGGCCAAGATCAATATCAAACGAACCCATAAATCACCCGTTGTGTCAGCACATATCAAAATATCGCGTCTGTTATTACAATCAATAAACTATTTTCAAACAACAGAAAATATGATAAACACATTTGTAACCGATTGGGATTTTTACAAGTTCATTCTCTTCCGCCAGTTACAAACAAACCACAATCTGAACAACGACAGGTCAGACTGATAAATAATCGTAACTCAGATAAAACAACTATGTGCAACAGTCTACTGTCAATCACTTGGAAGATTAATACTGCAGAGTGTTCTGTCGATTCGGATTGCACTTAAAATTTATCTAAAAGTTATCAGCGGTATTATCATGCGCAAATAGGTTCGTTAAATAAAGCATCTGCAATTCCTACTATCTCTCGTTAAACAGTACTTCCCATTTGTTTCTGGTTGTGCCTTCCAACCAATTCAGAAACTGGAGTATGTTGCATGTACAGGACAGAAGCAAAATATTACAAGTAAATGTAACTCTTCTTAGATACAAATACCGGCCATCATAGATCTGGCGAAATTACCGCAGAAGAGTGACAGATGTTAGCGAGAAAAACAAGGTCAGTGTGGGATATGTTACGCGTATTCGCAAAAAGTTTCAAACTATTTTCAAAAGGTGTAGACACGATTTCCGTGAATAGGTGCGCGTACTGGGGCGGGGAGAGGAATATATTCCAAGCCCAGACAACTGCAAGCAATCTAAACAGCACCCTTCACCCCTGCGATCCAGACAAGATTACCAGTGTTGAATTGGCCCTGTATGAGTTACTATTCATTGCTTATTATGCATTTTTTTGGATCTTGATTATTTGAATTACCGCGTTTTAATGAATATTTGGCGCTTGTTGTAATGGTCCCGATAATCCTAAATAGCCTATGTAGGAATTACTCGGGATCTTGTCTCAGCGCGAACCTGCGGCACTTCTGAACATAAAGAAATCTTACTGGCCATCTCAAATGCCCCATACAATATTGAAAAGACATACTGCTGGAAATGTCTGTCTGAGCACGGAGGAGCGCAGTTTTTTTTTAATAGAATCTTTTGTCGGGATATCACCGCATCTTCAGATATTTTCAGTATTTCCTTGTGGGGGTGGGGAGTGTTCTAATTTTGTTAGCCCTAAACCCGCCTACCATAATAATATCTTATAAAGACATCAGGGCTGAAATTCGAGTGTTATGACAAATCCAGTCTTGTCCTTTTATTATCAGTTAATCAGAAAAGCCATTAATAATTGACAAGCGACTGAAAATAATAGCTCTGCAAAACTGCCGAACAATTACTACATAATATGGACAATGGTAATAAATTCGCTTCGTGTTTTCCGAGCCATACAAATAAATTCAATGCTGACACATTACCTCGACACGGCTGGTATTAGATTGGAATTGGTTTAGCTTGTAATTGTTGCGTGGCGTATTCTTCACAAGATTAATTCTAATCGTCAAAAAAATGCCACAAGGCTTCGGACTGTGGCAGAGTTTTATTTTGGTTTTGTAATAGAGATCACGGCGACAAATAAACTACTGCATAAACTACACTGGCATGTCAGTTTATTCAAACAATAGTGCCACATTAAGTACCGTTAATGTTTCACATACCCTGTTTCTACAATGTGTTTTTGCTTGCATGGATACTTGATGCCAAAGACACAATTAATACTCAGGCCTCCAAGAGTTTGATTTTTACTCTATCGATCCTGACAAATTTGCTTTAAAACGCAGCCTTATAGTCAGATAATTTTGCCATAAAGAAACCGTCTCGTGACAAACTCGCCAAGGAATACAGCGCTGCAGCCATGTTTACATTCTGTCTGATTTAAACTGAAAGGAAAAGACAAAAGGCAAGCCAATTTTAAAATGCAACACGAACACAAAAATGCATTGGAGCAAAGTCCCCAATTATTTCCACAATTCTAAGTTACTAAACAGGAAGATCTGTATGACCCTAGACAGTATTACTTTAAAAACCATTGACTAAACACGTTTTAAAATATGCCCACCGTAGTCTATCGTGAGCCATTAATGATTAGTTCTACTGTTTTTTAATTCTCATTTACGTGAACAGGTAAGCAAAATTGCAGTCAAACGAGATGCTTCTTCTCCTCTACGAATATAGCATTAATAGCGTGCATAGGCTCCATATTTGAAGCCAAGATTTTCTTCTCTAAGAGTTAGTTTCCTTTCAGCTCTTTAGCTGGAGGTTTGAAAGATTGCTTTCAGATTAGCCAATTATGTGTCATTAATCACTGATTTATCCAGGTATAAATCACAAAATGCTGTAAGTCTTACATACTCCCTTACCGTTTTGCACAGCTATCTAAACTAGCAATTGTTACTGTTTGTTTCCGTTTCCATCATCACATCCCGAGAAACGACTAACTTAGCTTAAATGTGCACGATATCGATTAAGAAAGGTTTAAATTATATAGACAGATAATTATAATACTTCAGCGGAATTGAAAAGAAAATCAGGAACCTTCATTCGTAAAATAATTTTTGTAAATGGGGCTGTGCGTCCTATTTCTTTAAGAAAGTGTTGATGTGTTCTAATTATGAAACAGCTAATTGAACAGTATAGATTTGTGTCACCAAGTCCATGAAAAGTAGATTTTTAACAACTGATTGGAGTGGTCTAGATTCTGTTGCTCCTTCTCCCTCACCCTCCCCCCATTTTATTACAAACCCCTCTGCGCGATTCAGTCGTTCATTCGTATTGCCCTTGCGGTTCTGATTGGCATTTGTTAATCTTCTTTGAAAAGTGGAAACGCGAGCAAGTTAGGGTAATCACAAATTGAAGTTGTAGACTGTAGTTAAAATGGGGACTGGGGAGTGAAATGCAAACAACTGTGTATCTCCTCCTTTGTCGAAACAGTTACTGCAGCCAAGGACTTGGCAGTTGAAAAAAAAAGTTTCGCCAATTATTTGTTAACAGAAACACTAAGCAAATAACAACTTATGCTTATCACAAAATGTTCTGATAATGTTAAGTGCCTCGGTTAAAAATTATGTTCGAATTAAAAGAACTTTAAATTCAATCACAAGATGTAAGCTTGTTGTCCAGTTATGCATCGTAAAATAAAATTACATAGAAAATACAGCGCTGTGAAGTTTGTAATCTTTAAATAACAAATATACAGATTCTTAATCGCATTTCACGACAGAAAACAGCAGTCATATCATGAAATATTACTAATATATATTTAATTTTCATCATAATATTGACAGAAATCGAAGTACATGCAATGAAAGAGAATTTAACTTCCGAGACAGGTTTGCATTGCTAATATTTACACTCCATTCAACCTAAGACAGAAATTTACATTATTTCCTTATCCGACGGTCCTCTGCGCTAGAAGAATGTGTATGGCTCACTGAGAAAGGTAATTTGTAGCAAAGCTATCGGTTACTAATTCAGATACATAGCATACCTTCTCTGCAAAAATAAAAGGCATTCCCTTCATAGCTCCAGCCCGCTTCTTCGGCCCAGATATTTCCCAACATTTTTGGGAGATGGGGGTAAAATGCTCGACCTTCCCTTGATTAAGAAACCTTCGGCAATTTATTCTATTCTTTTCTGTCTAATGCAGCCCAGTGCAGGTGGCCGGCTCCACCAACACTGAGTCTTTTCAATAGCGCGGCCTTCCTCCTAGTCAAGTACCATATAATTAATTTTAAGTTACTCTACGCACCATGTTATTAAGATCAAAATCAAAAAGCAATGTCAAAAAGAACTGATTTGCATAGTTTTTTTTTTGGTCTTTTGTTGTCGCACAGTTGCCAAAGGTTATGGCGTTAATTGCATAATATAAATATTCAAGTTAATATTCGTGCGCTACTAAGACTATATTTAACAATAAAAAGTATCTAAAAACTGCAAGTATCAAGAACGAAAATGAAAGCAATCGCGTTCTTTCTTAGGCAAGCTGCTTAATCTATTTTGCAATTAAAATCGAAACCACCCTAAGGATTGTAGCAAAATTCGCTCGTCTATAGAACTGTACCGTTGCAATGTGCTTTATAAAACCTTGTTCCAAAAACTGAATATTGAAACACACTTAGGTTGAGCTTCTCTTTCCCTTCAGCCAGAGGGCGAGAGTTAAAATGAACAATTCGACACATAACATTGGCTTGCAGCCGAGGAACTGCAGTTCCAAAACAAACCCGCCATCTAGTGGATGGGATGGGACACGGACAATTGTGTTCAAAGGAACAAGAAAATTCTGCGGTCTAATGTTGCCCCCTTACGACGCTGTTAGAAATGAAAAGAAAACTTGTATTTGTTCCCTACAGCAGCATTCTGAAAATAACAGTGCATCATTCTGTGATCGATATTGAGAATTCCGAAAGAAAATAATTTATTGGGAAACTACTCAATTTG
>NC_063332.1:56753070-56794959 GCF_021869965.1 Rhincodon typus | reverse complement strand
GCTGCTGGGCCTGCTGTGTTCATCCAGCTCTATACCTTGTTATCTCAAATTTGACTATACTTCAGTTCACAAACACAACTGATGTGTTCAAGCTGACACAGACTGCACTCAAAGACACTTATAGCAGAAGTGGAGGTCACATGACTACACAAACCATCCAGTACACTTGCATATCTTCAAACATTCTATTTTTCATAAAGTAAACATGAAAAAAGTGCACTCGCTATCATTTGCGGCTACAAGTTTTGCAAGTGATCCAAAAGACAATGTCATAGAGTCATACAGCATGGAAACAGGCCCATCAGCTCAACCAGTTCATGCTGACCAGGTTTCCTAAACTGACCTAGTCCCATTTTCTTGCATATGGCCCATATCGCTTTAAACCTTTCCTATCTGTGCACTTGCCCAAATGTCTTTTAAATGTTGTAATTGTACCTGCCTCTACTAGTTCCTCTGGCAGATTGTTCCTCTTATGCACCACCCTCTGTGTGAAAAAGTTGCCCCTCAAGTCACTTTTGAATCTTTCCACTCTCACCTTAAACCTATGCCCTCAAGTTTTGGGCTCCTCTACCTTGGGGAAAAGACCTTAGCTATTTACTTTATCTATGCCCCTCGTGATTTTATAAACCTCTGTGAGGTCACCCCTCAGCCTCCTACGCTCCAGGGAAAAATGTCCCAGCCTATCCAGTCTCTCCTTATAATTCAAACTCTCCAGTCTCCATAACATCCTTGCAAATCTCTTTTTGCACCCTTTCCAGTTTAATAACATCCTTCCCGTAGCAGGGTGACCAGAATTGTACACAATAACCCAAATGTGGCCTTACCAATGTCATCTACAGCCATAACATGACAACCCCACTTTTGTACTCAATGCTCTGAACGATGAAGGCAAGTGTACTGTGAAGAAAGTTGTCATTCATTAACAAAACAGTGTGTTAGCACCAGTCAGTCCCACTTTTATCATATATATCTTTTACATATTGTGTACATAGTCTTTAAATTGTGTAGGTCTCCCAATGGTATGTGTGTGCTATCATTGCCTTTTCCTTTTTTTTTGTTCACTCGTAGAACGTGGGAACAAATTGCAATAGAATAATTTGATAACTGAGTCTCAAACTGTTCCGCAAAACATAACTGGTTGCAGTCAGCATAGACTGTAGTCTCTCCTTCTCTCTATCCATTTTGGACATATTGCTCAAAGAGTTTGCTAGTCGATAATAGACTGTGGGTTTTCTTCTCTCCATATAGTTACATTTATGACCTGAATTTAGATTTTGGAGAAGTACTCAAGTGGTCTCCTATTCTGGATTTGGCTTCCAGAAGGAGGACAACCCCTTACTCCAACATCATTGTCATCGATAGCTACTTAAAGTGCTATTTTGTTTTGCATTTCTCAATCCATACCACCTTTGTTTTGTTTCTGCAGTAGATCTGTCAGTGATGCAGCTCCTGTGCTGAAGTTTACATATGAACTTTAAGTAGAACTCATGCATTCCTAAGAACTTAATGATTTCCTGCTTTGTTGTGGAAGTGAGGAGCTATCCTACTGCTTGTACCTTTGCAGCCCTGGGCAGTTTTCATCCTTGACTTACTACGTGTCCGAGATGTGTCCCATGGGCCCTAACAAACTTGCAACTCATTGTCAGATTGGCCACTAGGTCTGTATTTTCTAGAAGAGCATTTCCAGTTACCCTAAGTGTGCTTTTCAGATCTTGCTGTACACTAGGAGGTCATCAATATACCCTACGGAATTAGATAAGCCTGCTACTACTTTGTTCATAGAACATAGAACATAGAACAGTACAGCACAGTACAGGCCCTTCGGCCCACGATGTTGTGCCAAACTTTTAGAACAAAGAACAAAGAAAATTACAGCACAGGAACAGGCCCTTCAGCCCTCCAAGCCTGCGCCAATCCAGATCCTCTATCTAAACCTGTCGCCTATTTTCCAAGGATCTGTATCCCTCTACTCCCTGCCCATTCATCTTTCTGTCTAGATACATCTTAAATGACGCTATCGTGCCCGCCTCTACCACCTCCGTTGGCAAAGCGTTTCAGGCACCCACCACCCTCTGCGTAAAGAACTTTCCATGCATATCTCCCTTAAACTTTTCCCCTCTCACCTTGAAATCGTGACCCCTAGTAATTGAGTCCCCCACTCTGGGAAAAAGCTTCTTGCTATCCACCCTGTCTATACCTCTCATGATTTTGTAGACCTCAATCAGGTCCCCCCTCAACCTCCATCTTTCTAATGTAAATAATCCTAATCTACTCAACCTCTCTTCATAGCTAGTGCCCTCCATACCAGGCAACATCCTGGTGAACCTCCTCTGCACTCTCTCCAAAGCAATCTCATCCTTTCGGTAATGTGGCGACCAGAACTGTATGTAGTATTCCAAATATGGTCGAACCAAAGTCTTATACAAAGTCCTTTACCATAATCCTAAGGTCTATCTAACCTCCACCCCTACCTTATGCTATCATCCATATTCCTATCTAATAGTCGCTTCAATGCCCCTAATGAGGCCGACTCCACTACCCTCTCCGGCAATGCATTCCACACCCCGACCACCGTTCATCAGACTTTGAAAAGTGGGTGCGGCATTTTGAAGTTGAAATGGTTCAGAATTGTAATAACTCATCTGAGTTACAAAAGTGGAGATTTCCTTTACTCAGGTAGACAAGGGAACCTACTCCTGAATTGGGTAAATCTACCTTCGTCATATTGGCTGCTTTACCGACCCTATCTAAACAATTTTCCAGCTGGGTATCTGGTTGCTGCATTATCTTTTTTGGTAGTCAAAGAAGAGTTTGTGGAGCCATTTTTTTTTCCCCTTTATTCATTTATGGGATGAGGGTGTCGCAGGCCAGGCAGCATTTATTGCCCATCCCTAACTGCCCAGTGGGCAGTTAAGAGTCAACCACATTGCTGTGGGTCTGGAGTCACATTTAGTCCAGACCAGGTAGGGTAGCAGTTTCCTTCCCTAAAGGACATTAGTGAACCAAATGGATAGTCGACACTGGATACATGGTCATCATTAGACTCTTAATTCCAGATATTTATTGAAATCAAATTCCACCAATTGATGTGGTGGGATTCAAACCCAGGTCTCCAGAGCATTATCTGGGTCTCTGAGTTAGCAGCCCAGTAACATTACCAGTAGGCCAGTGCCTCACCACATCTGGCTCAGCCACAAATAGAACTGGAGGGCTTCAGCTCCTGCTGCTAGATTCTATTAGTTGGTGATCCAGCATGTCATGAATCTTCTCCTGAACTTGGCCCAGCTTTTTCTGGGTCCAGCTGAAAGAAATATTTTTTATTTTAATTTTTTTTCCATCAAATGAGCAAAGCTGAAAGACACAATTCTTAAAAGACAGTCCAATAATCATAATCAAAATGATGACTTTTTTTTAAAAGTCGCTATTTCCTATAGCTGTCCAAGTAATCGCTGTCGAACTTGAGAAATTAAATCATTAAACGGAGTGAAACGTGACTAGTGAGAATAAACAGCTCAGTTGTTGTCGTCTTCAAACTTAATGTTGTTTCTTAATTGTGTGTTTTAACTGATTTGGCCTTTTGGGAAGTACCATTCCCGTGCCCATGCCAGGTAGAGCTAGGCCAGTGCAGCCTGGCCTGTCTCTACATGAGCCCTAGAATGCAGTGAGTAAGCTCATTAAGTCTGTTCACTTTTCTGTAACTTGGAGAATGAATAAGAAGTCTATGTTTATCAGTATTTTTGTATTGTTTAGCTGGATTGTAGGGAGTTCAATGCGGACCTCACCAATGTCTTCTTTCAATTAATTTCACTGCTACCCTGGTCTTCTGGATCAGTGACAATGAGACAGACAGGTACCTGCTCATCTTCTTCTCACCAGTGGCATTGTTTTATCATATTGGCAACGCACTGCTTTTGCCTTTTTGCCCAATCTGAGTTGTCAGTCAGATCATTGACTCCCACAAGCTTATTGCCTGCTTTGTATGAGATAGTAGGAACTACCGATGCTGGAGAAGCTGAGATAACAAGGTGTAGAGCTGGATGAACACAGCAGGCCAGGCAGCATTAGAGGAGCAGGAAAGCTGACGTTTCAGGTCCGGACCTTTCTTCAGAAATGGGGGAGGGGAAGGGAGCTCTGAAATAAATAGGGAGGGGGGGAGGCGATGATGGAAGATGGATAAAGGAGCAGATAAGTGGACAGAAGACGGACAGGTCAAGGAGGTGGGGATGGAGCCACCTACCATCTATCTTTCTCCCAACTATCCGCTCCTCCCACCTCACTGACCAACCCCCACCCCCACCTCCTACCTACCAGCCTCATCCCCGCCTCCTCAACCTGTCCATCTTCCCTTGACTGACCAACCCCCATCCCAACTCCCTACCTACACTCACCTTTACTGGCTCCACCCCCGCCTCCTGCTATGTATGGCAACTTTTAAAGGATTAGCTGATATTGTTTGGAGCATTAACTTGTGGTCTCCTGGCTGAAACTTCTGGCATGTTTGTCTGCCTGTTGTTTCATCATAGCCAGGGAGATTTTCAACTTATCATGGCCCACTTTACAGGTTTGTGAGTGTCAGCTTCAGAAATTTATGATACACTCTAACATTTCTCCTTCTGTCTTAACAACCTCCTCATTATCAGTTTCAGAGGCCATCATGTCCAGTACTAGTAAAATAATTCAATTGGAATAAAACCTGCAGACTCATTGGGTGAGTATCTGGTGACAAAAACAAAGCAAATCTATTCCCTTAGACCAGTCATTGGACTGCTCATGGGAGTATGATCATTGCTCTGAGGATCTGTTCATACAGTTCTAGTGCTCCCTGTGATTGTGGGTGGTAGGTTGAAATGTCCACTGAGTCACATCCAGGTTACCCATAACTTTCTGAAATCTATTTCGACATGAATTCGAGCCCTGATCCTACTAGCCTGCAGTTGGCAGATGATACCAGGAGAAGAATTGGGTCAATTCCTCACCACTGCCTTGGCAGACATGATCCTCAGGGGATTAGGCTTTGGGAAACAGATAGCCATGTCCATGATGGTAAGGGTACACTGGTAGTCTTGTTCTGTTTGCCCCACACAGTCCACTAACACATTGCTGAATGGTTTATCAACAACTGGCATAGGAAACATAGGAGCATATCTTATCCCTCAACCTGGCAGATGTGACAGGCTCTGCAGCACCTTACCACATCCTTTTTGAGTTGTAGCCGGTAAAAATGCTGGTTAATACAAGCTTGTGTTTTACATATACCTACATTGCCAACACTTGGAATCTCATGAGCTAGCAGCAATATTTCCCTATGGTACCTTTGAGACAATGTTATCTAGTGGATTACTATTCACTCCTTGTTTGCAGGTCTGTAAGGAATCTCCATTTCCTCATCAGCATCTCTTTTTAATATCATCAATATCAGGGACTGCTTCTGCGTCACAGCGCCAGTATGAGCATTTGGAGCTAAGATTTTTAACAGTGGGTCAGCTTGCGGGGCTGCCAACAAGGAAGTTTTATTTATTACTTCTTTGAGGTCTTCTAGACTCCTGAAAAACATTTCAGCCAAACAGATTTGAGGGTCTTTCATTTTATTACCATCTGAGTCTCCACTGGCTGAGCTTGTCTGGCCATAGACGTTATGACCACCCAGTCAGAGACAATCCTTTCTCCTCCTCACTTTTTCCAGC
Source organism: Rhincodon typus (assembly GCF_021869965.1). Taxonomy (NCBI): domain Eukaryota; kingdom Metazoa; phylum Chordata; class Chondrichthyes; order Orectolobiformes; family Rhincodontidae; genus Rhincodon; species Rhincodon typus. The sequence continues at coordinate 56,789,275 of NC_063332.1, read as the reverse complement.
TGCTTTTTGTATTTCCATGACCTTCTTGGACATGATTGAGGATGCTATTAGTTTTGATCCCACCAGGTCATCTCTGAGAAGCAGATCAGCACTGTCAGAATGGTGACAATTCTCACAGTCTCTGGTACCAACACAAGGTTGCATTCCATATGTACCTGGTAAAATGGAATGGATATGTATATATGTATTATTATTATTATGTATTATTATTCCAAAATTATATAAACTCTGGAGCAATTCCTACAAATTGGAGGGTGCCAAATGTAGCCCCACTATTATGAAAGGAAAAAGAAAAAATATAGAAATACAGACCAGTTAACCTGGCGACAGTAGTGGGAAAAATGTGACAGAAAAAAATAACTTCTTTTAACCTATTTTTCTAATCTGTGTGGTTTGGAGACATTATTACACACCTCTGGAGCAGTTGGGACTTGAATCCAAAGCTCCCAATACAGGGATAAGGACTTTACCACTTTACCATAAGAGAGCCCCATAATTGTTTAAAAAAATGTGATAACAGAACACATGGAAAGCATTAATGGGATTGGACAAGGTCAGCATGAGTTTATGAAAGGGAAATTATACTCAACTAATCTGTTGAGTTTTTTGAGGGTTTAACAAGTGGAATAGATAAGAGAGAGTTAATCTATGTAGCTGAACACCAAAAGGCTGCAACAGTATTTTCAGCAGAGAATCTAAATATTTTCTGTTATTCCATTAGAACATTTGGACTTGCACTAATAGACAATGGCAACTTTAAGAAATGTCTTTGTAGTGGCCTGGAATAATGTGTCCTTATACACTCATGTAGACACCACAAAACAGGCAGATCTCTCAGAATGCAAGGGCCAGATTGCCAACTGCCAACACCCGAGTTGTACATGAATTATACAAGTTACCCTTGAGCAGTGACTGAAACAGATTACCTATTGATTTATCACTTTGCTATCTGTGAGACTTCATTTTATACAGATTAGTTGTTATGATTCTCTATTTTAGAGCATCACTTCCAAATTACTTCATTGCTCATTAAGAATATTGAGATGTCTTGAGTTCGTGAATGATGCATACAATCATATGAATGAAGCCTCTCGAGCGTGATCTGTCATCCAATAAAATCGTCTGACTATGGCCTCAATTCCATATTTCTGCCCAACCCGATAACCACTAACTCTCTTGCTAGTCAAAATCTAATCTGACGTGCATTGTAATGGTTGAGGTATTTATGTAAAGGCCTGCACTTTGGATATCCAAAAGAGGATTTTACTCACTTCAGAACTAATTAACAATCTTAGTCAGAAAATCAACACACAAAACTGATATGGGAAATGGAAGCAGCACGCTGGTGGAATTGGAATTAACAAAGGCTTGGAGAGGACCAATCAAAGGGCTGTGTCAAGATTGCATTAGCGATCATGTATTAAACTGAAAATTTCAAGGCAGTACATGATTTGAGAATTAACATTGGGGAGCACTTAGATGAGCATTTTGACTACACAATGGCATTTAAGTATTTCATTATGCTTATGGGAAGCACCTTGAGATGAATTAGCACATTAAAGGCATTTAAGTACAAGTTTTTGCTGTTCATAATGTGGAAGTCTATAATGGTTATACATTTAATCAGCTATATACAATGCACAGACCAAAATGAGAAAATAATTGCAGTGTATAGAATTGCACAGCTGTGGGAGCAAATGAATTGAATGAAAATTAACCAGTCTGAACGAAGATTTCTACTGCATATTACGTGAAATGAAATCAACACATTTATAAATATATATTTACAATTTTGCTGCATAAAGCTCACAGAGGAAGACTTCTCTTTAAGAATATGTTCAAGCTAATCAATGGACCCTGCTCAAGCAAAAACATTGGACGGTATTACTATTATTTCATGCAGTTCCAATAAAAGCCTTGATAGTGAAAACTTTTTTTATGGCCCAGTTATTGATATATGTGCATGTGCCACAATGTATGGCTATTCAGTTTGGCCCTGACATGATGACTCAAGTCTTCTACTGAGGCTGGAACATAACTGCAAAGTTCATGGGATCTCAAGTGTTAAATAAATTAAGTTTCATATCATTTCAAGCAACATTTTCTTTAGACGATAGGTTCTTGCACATTGAGGACTTGTAGCATGCTTTCAGAATGCCAGAGTAGTTACTAATTCAGATGGTTAGTGTATAGTGCTAAGTATATCAAGATTATGGGTTCAATCCCTACATTAGTTGACATTAATGCTAGAATTTAATTCTTGGGGAATAAAAACCGAAAGAACTGCGGATACTATATTTCAGAAACAAAAACAGAAATTGCTGGAAAAGCCCTGAAGCATCACCGGATGTGAAACATTAACTCTGATTTCTCTCCACAGATGCTGCCAGGCCTGCTGAGCTTTTCCAGCAATTTCTGTTTTTGATTTTGATTCTTGGGGATCAGTTGGTTAAACAGCTGGTTTGCAATGCACAGTCATGTCAACAGCATGGATTCATTTCCTGCACTGGTTGAAGTTACTGTGAAGGACTCTCCTTCTCAACCTCTCCCTTCACCTGAGATGTGGTGACCCTCTGGTTTAACCTGAGTTGTCTGTCTCTCATGAGCAAGTAGCCCTACAGTCTGCTAGGACTATGGTCACTTTATTTTTACCACTGAAATCTGCCTGAGAATAATCAAGGTTGCCATAACATACTCTCATTGTTATACTTGTGTTCTCAGAATCTAATTTTTTGAATATGAGCACATTCTTTCTGCTTCTCCAATATGACCTTAAATTTCAGGAATGATAGGAATTCAAAACAATTTGGCTTCATACTTTCTGGAAATGGTCACCCTAACTCAATCCAGAAACAAATTTGGATTAAGAGCAGAATAAAACTGAATGGGCACTTGAAGGAAATAATGAACAGGGCAATGAGGATAGAATGGGGGTTGGAACTGGCTGGATTAATATTTGGAGACCCAGCATAGACTCAATAGGCTGGATGGTCTCCTCCTTCTGTGGTTTAAATGTCTCTATGGGCTGGGTTGACAGAGATGAAGGGAGGGTTCACCTGCCAGTTGGAGAGTTGAAGGCACTTCCATTTTGTGTCTTTTATTGAAGGCTTTTTAGATTCAATGCCGCTCAAAAAATGGCAGGACTTCTCCTGATAAAGAACAGTGAGGGAGGCAGTCCGACTTGTGGCAATGATGCCAATTATCAGAAGCAGGTAGCTCTGTTGAAAGGTAACATCGCTGGGAGTTATTGCCCCTTTGAGACCAACCTGAAACCTAGGATTGTTGCTAAATGCCGTGGCTGTTGTGCTCCCCCAACAACAAGCATACTTCCCATTCCCTCAAGGGGCATTGATTGTCTTACCACCACAGGCAGAATCAGGGTGAAAGTGCAAGATAATTGATTCCCCACCCTCTACAGCCCTGCTTAATTAAATGTTCCTGGCACCAAACATGGTGCAGATAGCAGCATTAAATTCCACACAAAGCAGAATATGATATTTTGCAAGTTCCCAGAGAAGGTCCCTTATTCAAAGGCATTCAGTGCATTCAGCAATAGGAGAGGTGCAAATCAAACCAAACCACTGCTTTGCCTCTGATGTCCCATAAAACCTCACACCTCTCCACCATCATTCACCTGTAGCCTGCAATCTACCATTGATCCTTAACCTGGTTTAGTTCCACACTCCCTGTACTGCCTGACGTGTCTTTTCTACTCATTGTGCTTTTTTAGCAGATAAACATCAAGGTACCAATCACACCTAATGGATTAGCCAGCACAAAAATGCATAGGTTCACTTTTTAAGGAGTTGAGAAATTGGCAGCTGAAAAACACAGTCAGGAAACTTTTACACCTGGCTGAGTTGATAGCCTCTTTAGAACAAACTGAAACCTAGTCCCAGATATTTGCCACAATGGAGAGCATCTTTGCCATTTTGAAAAGGCTGGAAGAAGTTGGGAATCCCAATTCCCACCACTGAACTGGGCATTTGTTTGGTGGGATAGGAGCCAACCGTGGGCAGGTGGGACTAGTTTAGTTTGGGATTATGGTCAGCATGGATGGTTGGACTGAAGGGTCTGTTTCCATGCTGTATGACTCTATGACTCTATCTCTCATTTTAATGGGGATGGGAATGGGAGTAATCTTAGGTCATTTGGTAATGCACGTGTGTTCCCTAGAAACAGCTAGACATTTAAATGTTCAACTATCTTTAAGGAAATTATATTTGGATTCAATAGAGTTTGGAACCTTGAGTATGAAGAATAAACCAGGTAGGAAAATGTTTGTGCCCAGTTATTTTTTTTGATAGCCAGGGTACCCTTTTGGACATGGTAGGTACACCTTTGGATCTGGCCCCAAGATAAAGCACCCTTTGGAGGAGGAAAGGCAGACTTTGTGCATATGAAAGGTGAATATTCATATGAGTAAAATGTACAAATATCTACTTTTGCATTCATTTATGGGATGTAGATGTTGCATTCATTGCACATCACCAGCTGCTCTGGACAACGTAGTGGTCGGCTGCTTTCTTGAACTACTGAAGTCTATAAGTGTAAGTACACATTCAGTGCTGTTAGGAAAGGAGTTCCAGGATTTTGATGCAATGACAGTGTAGGGTCAGAGATATAGTTCCAAGTCAGGTTGGTGTGTAGATTGCAGCTGGTGCTGCTCCCATCCATCTACTACCCTTGTTCTTCTATATAGTGGAAGTCACAGGTTTGGAAACTGCTGCCAGAAGAGCCATGGTGAGGTATGCAGTGCATCTTGTAAAAGCTATACACTGTTGTCATTGTGTGTCAATGGCAAAGGGAACTAATGTTGAAAGTGGTTCATAGGTTGCAAAACAAATGGACTGCTTTGTCCAGGGTGGTGTTGTGTATCTTGAGTGATGTTGGAGCTGCACCTGTCCAGACAAATGGAGAGCATTCTTTTACCCTCCTGATTTGTGTCCTGTAGATGGTGGACAAATATTAGGGATCTAGGAAGTGACATAGTCACTTCGGGATTCCATGCCTCTCACCTGTTCTTGTAACTACAGCATTTAGATGGCTTGTCCACTTCAGTTTGTGCTCAATAGTGTCCCTCAGAATGTTGATAGTGTAGCATCAAGGGGAGATATTAGATTGTCTCTTGTAGGTGATAGTCATTGCCTGACACTTGTGACATGTGAATGTAACTTGCTGTTTATCACCCCAAGCCTGAATGTGGACATGGGCTGATGAGAACTGCTGCCAACAAGGTCTGTTTGATGGTAAATGCCCAAGAAGATGATTCCCCTCAGCTGATCTGCTGTGTTCTTCCAGCTCCACACTGTATCGAGCCCATTTTAAAGGCCAGGTTTGAGCAGCTGAAATTTCTCCTCCTCTGGGCACATGACCTGGGAACAAAACTCAAGATCTAATTCTGAATCGCATCATACACTGCACTGATTTTCCCTCTAGTGGTGACCGGAAAATATAAGCACAAACTTAAAGACGTACCACAATATCCTCCTTTCTTAAAAAGAAAAACTCCTGATTAGAGATAGCCATAATGTTTTACAATGTTTGGAAATTCATCTTTAAAAATTACAGAGTAGTGACATAAGAAATCCACAAATGTGTAAGCTCATAGTGGTTTTTCCTTATAGCTTCTGATTGAACAAGTTGAAATTATTACTACAATTGCCAATGTTTCCACAATGATCACATTTGAGAATTGCTTTGGATATTGCCTTGGATCTTATCTTGGCTGGAATGATTTTGGATTTGGCACTTCCCAATTTTTTCCTCTGCTGTATCTAATATTTGCATCCCTGTGTGTATTCACCTCATTAGACTTTGACTCCATATCAACCCTTGTCACTTGGACTGATTGTCACATATTCCTTGTGGGATGATGAAATTGAAACTCTTATCCTATTATTAAATTTGTTTTTCTTTTATCCTCCCCTGCATTTTGAAAGGTTCTTCTCTAGCTTTTAGAAGAGTTGACTAAAGAAAATTAAATAAATTTGTTTACACTGTTTTACCAAACATGATCTGTCAATGATGGAATACTACACTTAGAAGTGTGCCTGAGGTGTAATATTACAATGTGTTGATATTGTTTAGCCTGTCTGCTCTTTAAAATTAAAGAATTTAACATAGAAATAATCCTTTCAGACATGCCATTAGGTCAAGATCATGTGAAGAAGAAATAGTGCAATCTATTCCCCACTTTTCAAACGTGTCCTGGAATGGCCTACCAGTAAATTCAGCATCATTGCCTGAGATTATGTTCCTGGGTGACTCAAATACACAGAAAATAGCACATGGAGTAACTAAAACAAATCATTCCATTGACTTAGAAGTGGTTGGAAGCAATCTTGGCCCAAAGATAAGAATAAGCTTTGGATGATAAACGTGGCTCCTTGTGCTTACTTGAGATATTTGCCTTACATGCCTCATACTTCTTAACTGTGACAATATGAACTTACAAGCAACTTGGGAGCAGGAATTGGCCATTTGGCCCTTTCAAGTTCCACCATTCAATAAGATCATATCTGATCTGAATTTGGCCTCAACTCCACTTTTCTGTCTACCCCAATACCCTTTGACTCTCTTGGTATTCAGGAATCTTATCTACCTCTGCCTTAAAAATATTCAGCATCCTTGCCTCCTTTACTGTCTCGGAAGAGCGTTCCGAAGATTTGCCACTCTGTCAAATAAGACATTTCTTAAAAGGGAAACCCTTTGTTTTTAAATTGTGTCCCCTAGTTCTATTCTAATGCACGAGGAGGAATATTCTTTCAGCATCCAACCTGTCAAGTCCCCTCACGATCCTATGTGTTTCAGTAAGAACACATTTCATTCTTCTAAACTCCAGTGGATACAGGTCCAGCCCATCATTATACAACCCCTCCGTCTCCAGGCATCAGTCGAGCAAAATTAATACAATTGTTCAAACCCAATCAATAGACCTTCTGTCTTGCTAGTTTCTTTGCACAATCTATGTGTATCCTCACATGTCGAACTGCTTTCCAGTCCATGTCCAATTCCATTTATGATTACAAATGTGAGATGCAACGTGCTGTTGACCTGTAATTGCTGGGCGTTTGGTTTCTTCTACATGCAACATTGTATTTGCATTCTCACACAATGGATTGTACATGTAAAGTACCAAGTCATTGGAAAGCGATGGTCTAGTAAGTTATCGCTAGGTTATTAATCTAGAGACCCAGGTAATGTCCTAGGGACCTAGGTTTGAGTCCCGCCATGACAGTTAGTGATATTTGAATTCAATAAAAATCTGGAATTAAAAGTCTAATGATCACCATGAAACCATTGATGATCATCAAGAATAAAACATCTGGTTCACTAATGTCCTTTAGGGAAGGAAATCTGCCATCCTTACCTGGTCTGGCCTACATGTGACTCCAGACCCAGAACAATGTGGTTGACTCTCAACTGCCCTCAGGAGAATTTGGTATGGGCAAAATATATTGGCCTGGCCAGCAATGTCCATGTCCTATGAATGATTATATTTTTTTAAAAATGCTGAATGTTATTATGACTTTCCACTTTCGCGGCTTCATTGCTGCACAATATTCAGAAGCAGCATGTTTTTTTGATGGAATGTAATATGGTCACTTTTCTGCTTAGAGGTTTTGCCTCTATATTGTCTACTTGAGCCTTTCTACTACTGTTCATGGCTTCTTCAGTTTTTCATTTTGTGAATTGCAGTTGGCAACTACTTTTTTCCCCAGGCTAAACAGAAATAATGAGACATTGGCTAACTCTTCAGTGCAGTTAGGAATCTGAACCTTCCACATGTCTACCCCTGTTTGGCTTTTCTAGTCACTGTATCTTAGTTTTCGGGTAAGATCTAGTTTTGCCAGCATTCAACCATCACCTCATCCATTTTTGAGAAATCATTAATGCTGTAGATTTCAAGGTTGGCCATCACATCCTTTTTGCAATGTGTCTATTGGAGTAGATAAAATCACTATTTCAGTGATTTTCTCTGTCAGCTTCGCTTCTAACAAATCAAACTTGACGAAACCCTTTGCCTGCTGTCAGTATGACACAAACTTCAAGGGATAAATATGGAACTTCAAAATGATTTTGGGATTTTTTTTCGGTCTCTTCTGTAAGCCTATATATGTTGAGCCTACATAGACCATTGTTTGCAATGGCTGAAGAAACCAGAATACAATGAAGCAGAATCCTTATGGTTTTTTAAAACGGAAACCTTGTTTGAGACATGCACTGTATTGAGTTCTTTCAGGATGTAACCATCCGTAACGTTTGTAGATCTAATGATTTTGCCATGTAAAATCTCACTACTTAAGAGTAGAGTTGATGGTGCAGAGGGTGATACTTAACATAGACAATAGAAAATGAGGCTGTCCACTTTTGGCAGGAAAATCACAAAACAGAATAATTTAATGGAAAAATGACTGAAGCATGCTGCAATATGCAGTATGAATAGATCTGGTTGTCCTTGTATATGAATCACAAAAAGTTGGCATGCTGGTGCAGCAAGAAATTAGGAAGGCCACTGCAAAGATGAAATATAAAATTAGAGAAGTCTTGCTACAACTTCACAGGGGCATAGGTGATACCACAGTTGGATGCTGACTCTGTAAGTTTTATTTACCTTATTTAAGTGGGATAGTGGGGCAAGTGGGTTAACTTTTCATTGAGGGTAATTGAAAAAAAACACTGTGCTGATTTGTGGGATGAAGAGGAGAAAAGGTGGAGCAGCTTGGGCCTAATTCCTTTAGAAACATAGGAACAGGAGTAGGCCATTCAGCCACTCAAACCTGTTCTGCCATTCAATGAGATTATGGCTGATCTGTGGCCTAACTTCATTTACCTGCCTTTGGCTCACATCCCTTAATGCCTTTGCTAAACAAACATGTATCTATCCCAGATTTAAAATTAACAACTGATCTAACATCAACTGTCATTTATGGAAGAGATTTCCAAACATTTACAACCCTTAGGTTGTATAATTGCTTTCTAACATCTCTTCTGAATGGTCTGGCCGTAATTTTTAGACTATGTCGCCTAGTTAGAAGACCCAAACAGTCTTTTCCTGTTAATATTTGGAAGACTTCAATTGGATCACCTCTTAAACTTCTAAATTCTTGAGATAACAAGATTAATTTGGAAAATCTCTCCTCATAACAACTCCTACAGTCCAGGTATCATTCTGAAGACCTGTGTTGTTCCCCCTTCAAGGTCAAATATTCTTCTTGTGGTGTGGTGCCCAGACCTGCTCACAGTTCTCCAAATGGGGTCTAACCAGAGTTTTGTATAACTTCTGCATAACTTCTGCACCCTCATACACCAGTCCTCTAAATATAAATGCTAGCATCCCACTACCTTTCTTCATTATCAAAAAGAGCTCCTGATGCTGAACCTTGGAGAATACCCCTGTACAATCCCCCTCCAGACTAATAATAGAACTGCAATGCTACTCTCTACTTTCTGCACTTTATCCATTTTAGTTTTTTTTAACCAATTACTGTTGATGGATGGCCAAACTTCCATGGAAATTCAAAAATGCAAACTGAATTCTGCTCATATTTGGCCATCAGCAGCTAATTTCAGGAAAAAAAAGAAATACTGTAAAATGCATAAATTTGGAGAAATATTTCCTATTTCAGGTGAAACTAAATTTGATCACTTTTCTGTGTGATAGTCTGAAAACAAACATGGAAGCATATATTCTGTTATAAATAATATTAACAGGCAGTGAGCCATTTCAAATGTGAACTTTGTAACAATGGAAAACAGCACAGCAGAAAACAATGTGCCATTGATTAAATTGAACTTTTCTAGAATTGGAGCTAGAATGTTTCCATTATTGCACATAGGAGGCCAACTTTATGCTCTATGACATGAATAAAATGCTTTTTCCAAAAAGTACATATCATCTATTTTATAAAATCTCCATCACTTCTATATAGGTTGATATTTAACAGGAAAATCTATGAGTTTCAAGAGCATTTTACAGTATTGGAAGGAGCTTGAAAGTACATAAGATTGTGGACATTCTGAGAAAAATGCAAAGCCTGGTACAAGGCGTTCAGAAAATTATAGGTTGTTCTGGAAGGAAAGTGCTTCACCTACTAAAAATACCTCAGGGTTAATAAATGTAGTGCTACTGATATTAAAGCTTCGGAGCTGTTTCTATAATACGGCACATATGCACATTAGCAGTTTTAGCTGAAATGGAGTACTGTGGAAATATTGGCGATAGATGAGGGTCCCCTGGTGTCACCCCAACCTTGTGGCCCATGCCATGGGTGGATGATAGACTGAGATAAATGACAATCTCTTATTTTCTTTGGTTTACATTCCATTGTGAAACAATGATACATCTTCTTAGATACAGATTGCAGGTGTCAAACAAGCTGAATTTTCTTATCAATAAGACAAACCATTGTAAACAATTCACATAAATATGCTAACATATTCCCATTGATATTAAGGCAATTAAGAACAAATGTTAGTAATAATTCTTAGCAGAATGTCAGGAAAGGAATATCTGTTTAAAATATCATGGTTCTGCTCTGTAGATTTGGTGAATAGATCAAAAATAGTTCGTGAGCTAAAACCTATTTTAAAATACATGGTTCTTGTTTAAAGATAAGGTGTCATACTAAGTTCAAGCTGCTGCGTTTAAACCGCTTGCTTATTTTTTTAAAGCTGACAAGTAGGCTTCAATTTGTGCATAGTGTAATTAAGATGGATGTAATTACTTAAAACCAATTTTTTTGGCATCGTTCAAATCATTTATTTCATTAAGACTAGTTTCTTGAAGCAGCTGCTTTCCAGTTCCCAGGCTGGTTTAACTGTTATCTGTCTTACGAGCAGAAAATTCAATTGAATTGTTTAAAATTATCAAAATTTCACTCTACAAAAGCAGTGCAAAGTAGTAAATCTCACACATATATCCCAATCCCCTATCTTACTGGGGTGGGAGTATGGAAACGCATGTATTTATTGGATTTGGCAAGAGTCAAAGTTTTCCAGCACTACATACCTGGGTTCTCCTTATTTATCTGAATCACAGTCACACTCGTAGGTTACGGACCACTGGACTATCAACTTAATGACAAATGAGCAGGGATTGTGACTGCCTCCTAGATCAAATACACCAAGTAACTTCATTTCCTTGATATTCTGCAGTAGCTTTATCTTAGTTTCCAGTTCAATAGCTGATCTGACATTACTTGATTCAGAGATAGTGGGAACTGCCGATGCTGGAGAATCTGAGATAGCAATGTGTACCACCAACCTCCGGATCCAACGCATCATCCTCCGGCACTTCCGCCGTCTGCAATCAGACCCCACCACCAAAGACATTTTTCCCTCCCCACCCTTATCTGCCTTCCAGAGGGACCACTCTCTCCATGACTCCCCTGTCCGCTCCACACTCCCCACCAGCCCCACCACCCCGGGCACCTTTCCCTGCAACCGCAGGAAGTGCTACACCTGCCCCTACACTTCCACCCTCACCCCCATCCCAAGCCCCAAGATGACCTTCCACATCAAACAGATGTTCACCTGCACATCTGCTAATGTGGTATACTGTATCCGCTGTTCCCAATGTGGCCTCCTCTACATCAAGGAAACCAAGCAGAGGCTTGGAGACCACTTTGCAGAACACCTACGCTCAGTTCGTGACAAACGACTGCACCTCCCAGTTGCAAACCATTTCAAATCCCCCTCCCACTCCTTGGACGACATGTCCATCCTGGGCCTCCTCCAGTGCCACAACGATGCCACCCGAAGGTTGCAGGAACAGCACCTCATATTTCACTTGGGAACACTGCAGCCCAATGGTATCAATGTGGACTTCACAAGCTTCAACATCTCGCCCCGCCAACCGCATCCCAAAACCAGCCCAGCTCGTCCCCGCCTCCCTAACCTGTCCGTCCTTTCTCCCACCTATCCACTCCTCCCACCTCAAGCTCCACCCCCGCCTCCTACTTACCAGCCTCATCCCGCCTCCTTGACCTGTCCGTCCTCCCTGGACTGACCTAATTCTCCACCTACACTCACCTTTACTGGCTCCATCCCCGCCTCTTTGATCTGTCTGTCTCCTCTCCACCTATCTGCTCCTTTATCCATCTTCCATCCACCTCCCTCTCTCTCTCTATTTATTTCAGAATCCCCTTCCCCTCCCCCATTTCTGAAGAAGGGTCCAGACCCGAAATGTCAGTTTTCCTGCTCCTCTGATGCTGCTTGGCCTGCTGTGTTCATCCAGCTCTACACCTTGTTATCTGACATTACTTGAGTTGTGGACACGAGTGAAGATTTGGTATCTCAGGATTGCAATTGTTATACATGCTTTGGACCACTTTGTGCATTAAACATAAGTGCTCTTGTCAGTGAGGACATAGAAGTTAGTTTGTGAATCAACTCGATTTTATCAATAAAATATTCATTAATGAAACACACTACTGACTCTATATCTAGTGCTAGTCATCTGAGAAAGGATATTACTCACAATGATCCATTGAGGGGGTGGTGTTCCAGTTTATACTGTTATCACCCTTCACCCCTGACCTTCCGGAATGTTCTGTGGCCTTTGGCCAATGACTTCATGAGCTGAGTTCAAATCATCCAATTGGATCACGTCAACATCTTCACTGTTAACGTGCTGGGATGTGTATAGTGCACATAGTCAGGCAGTCAAGATGCCAAAGTGTCTGATCAACCCTTCTCCAATATTTGGCTCTCAGGCTAGTTGCCACTGGTTCCCTTTGAACGTTTAACCTCTTTGATCTTGGCTGCCACTGTTCTCTGCAGCCAATTGTTGCTGACTGATATTTAATTTAGTTCAGCCAATTTTCTGTCAGGCCTAATTTCTCTTACTTTGGATTAATTTAGAATGTTCAATTTTGCATCTGTGTTCACTGGACCACACAAGCTTCATTATTTATTGCAGTTGTGTCCTGTTCACCCCCATCTACACTTTCATCCTGTTTTATTCTTTAAGTTACTCACATAAAATTAGGTGCTTTTTTAAACTTCTTCAGTTCCTGATCTTTCACATGGCTATGAGCTTTGTTTTCATTAATCAGCTTCTTTATTTTGTTACTTATTTAACTCATTATTATTTATGACAGCTTTTAATTTAATAAGATTTCAGGACATTTTATTGCCAATAAGTCCAATTTGGATAGTTTTAATTTTGTGTGCTTAGATTAAGAAAGCACCAATCAATTAATTCTTATTACATACAATTAGTCACAGCAACATTGCTAATGTCCCTAATTTGGATTTTCAACTTTTAAACCCAGCAATATATAGTAATCTTTGAAAAATAACTGTATATTTTCTTCAATTAAGATAACCAAGAGTTTCACATGAAGCAATCATTCCATTACTTATAAATATGGCACAGTTATGATCTGCTTTACAGAAATCTTGGTTTGACCCCACTTGGAGCAGATCTTGGCACCTCACCTTAGGAAGGATATATTGGCCTTGGAGGGAGTAAAACCTAGGTTTACAAGAATGATACTTGGACTTCAGGGGTTAAGTTATGAGGAGAGACTATACAAATTAGGTCTGCGTTCTTTAGAATTTGAACAAAGTCTTCAAATATTAACAGGAAAAGACAAGGTAGAAAAAAATATTCCACTATTTGAACATTCTAGAACCAGGGGGGAAAGTCTAAAAACTTTGGCCAGACTGTTCAGGAGAGATGTTAAGAAGCATCTCTACACACAGAAGCTGCTAGAGGTTTAGAACACTCTTCTGCAAATGACAGTGGATGCTAGAACAGTTGTTAATTTTAAATCTGAGATTGCCTTATCAAAAACTTATCCAAGGTATTAAGGGATATAGGCCAAAGGCAGCTACATGGAGTAAGACCACAGATCAGCCATGATCTCATTGAATGTTGGAACAGGGCCTACTGTTGTTCCCAAGTTCCTAGCTAGTTGTAAATTTAGTCAAGAGCACAAGATAGTCTCTTTAAGAAATTGCTCAGTAGTCAACTAAGTTCAAGGGTCCAACCTTGTCGGAACAGGGTGTTAGAACTTAGCTATGTGTACCCGGATATCTAAGCTCTATCACATACTGGGGTAGTTGATTCTGACCCTTGCTTTTGAAAAAGGAATATTCTGCAAAGCAACAAGCACACTCATCCATCGTATTTGCATTCTTCAATTTGAAAGGGGCAAAATTCAGGCAGTAAAAATTAAAGGAACATAGAAAATCAATAAGAACTAAAATATAAATGCCTTATTCCTCCAATCAATGTTTTTTTCTTTTCCACTTGCTCTTATTTTGTGCACAATATTAAATTTCAGTTTTACCCTTCAGATGTAATTGGTGTAATGCACAACAAAGGATTGATTTATAACACCAGTTGTAGGATTATGTCGTCCAATGACAGTGCTCATTATCCAACTATAGCAAAATTTCCTTTCCTATAATGGAACATTTTGTTCCATTAGAAAATGTTCTCAGTGTGCTGGCCAATCACTCAGTAGTTCCATTCTAGTCATCAGGCTGCTATTCTTTGATAATACTCCGTGGCCATCTGAATTTAGGGAAAGGAAACTTTTATTACCAGTTTATTTTCAGAAATACTTTGACAGTCTCCAATGCATCAGTGCTAATGCCCTTTAGGGAAGGAAACTGCCATCCTTACCTGGTCTGGCCTATATGTGATTCCAGACCCACAGCAATGTGGTTGACTCTTAACTGCCGTCTGGGAAATTGGGGATGGGCAATAAATGCTGGCTGACCAATGACGCTCTCATCCTGTGAATGAATAAAAAAAATACAAACCACCCTCAGTGTGAAAATGTTGCCCGTCAGGTCCCTTTTAAATCTTACTCCTTTTACCTTAAAAATATGGTCTCTAGTTTTGAACTCCCACACCCTGGGGAAAAGACCTTTGCTATTTACCTTTTCTATGCCCCTCATGATTTTATAAACCTCTATAATGTCATCTCTCAACTTCCTATGCTCCAGTAAAAAAAGTCTCAGCCTATCCAGCCTTTCCTTATAGCTCAAACCCTCCAGTCCTGGCAGCATTCTTGTAAATCTTTCCTGAACCCTCTCCAATTAAATAATACCCTTCCTATAGCAGAGCGACTAGAACTGTACACAGTTCTCCAAAAGTGGCCTCACCAATATTCTGTACAACCGCAACATGATCCCAACTCCTATATTCTATGTCTGAGTAAAGAAGGCAAGCGTGCTAAAAGCCTTTTTCAGCATCCTGTCTAATTCTAATGCAACTTTCAAAGAACTATTGTTAAGGATCAGACCAAACCCCCTCAAAATATATTAAGAAGATAGCCTAGGCCCTAATGTTTCTTAATATAAAGGCAAGTGCTAGGCATTGTGTTATTGATGCAATTTGATTGGTCAAACTACTAGTCTAGAAGCAAACGCACTTTATTCATATGCTATAGTTAAAAGACAACAAAACAAGGAAGAAATTAGAATAACTTAACTATTGGAAAGCTCAACACAACATTGGATTATTTAACTACTAAACAGCACTGTTCCAATATTGTAATATCCCATAAACACACCCTTGGCAAAGGCAAATCCTTTATTCATTCATGGGATGAGGATGTTGCTGGCTAGGCAGCATTTATTGCCCATCGCTAACAGCCCTGGGGGAAGTTAAGAGTCAACCACACTGCTATGGGTCTGGAGTCACATGTAGACTAGACCAGAGCAGGTAAGGATGGCAGTTTCCTTCCCTAAAGGACATTAGTGAACCAGATGGGTTTTTCCCAACAATTGGCAATGGATTCCTCGTCATCATTAGACTCTTAATTCCAGATATTTATTGAAATCAAATTCCACCATCTGCTGGTCATGGGATTCGAACCCTGGTCCCCAGATCATTATCTGGTCTCGGGATTAACAGTCCAGCAATAACACTGCCAGGCCATCGCCCCCCCCCTTAAGTAAAATAGATAGTCTCACATGCAATTCTAGCAGCAGGAAGAGAACCCCAGCTTTTAGCATAACAGAGAAAGGAAATACATCTTCCACATCCAGCTTCAAGACCCTAGCAGCTGCTACTGAACGCTAAAACTAAAAAAACTCCTGGTTTTGTGGGAGCTTGACCCTACCCATTCAGGCTGCTTCTTTTGTCACAACTTTAATTTTAAAAAAAACAAGGCTTCACAAGCTGTTTACTTTATTAGCATTGGAGGAGACTGCTTGACACCTATATCTCAAGCTCTCTTCATTAAAGAAAAGGACAATATACACCTCTTAAAGCCATAGTATTGCCACACTATGTACCTCTACCACTAGGTTTCTTTGTTTGACAACACTAACCAGGGCCCTACCATTTATATGTCCTACCCTTGTTCATCTTACCAAAATATAACAACTCATATTTATCCAAATTAAACACCATCTGCCACTCCTCAGCCCATTAGTCCAATTGATCAAGATCCCTTTGTAATCTTACATAACCTTCTTCATTGTCCACTATACCAACAATTTTAGTGTCATCCACAAACTTACAAACCATGCTTCCTAAATTCACATCCAAATTAGTTATATAAATGACAAACAACAGTGGACCCAGCACCAATCCTTACAGAACACTGCTGCTCACAGGCCTCCAGTCCGAAAAACAACCCTCCACCAACACCCTCTGTCTCCTACCGTCAAGCCAATTTTGTATACAATTGGCATTCTCTCCCTGAATCCCATGTGATCTAGGATTACTAACCAGTCTACCATGTGGAACCTTGTCAAAGACTTTACTGGAATAGACCATGTAGATCACGTGTACCACTCTGCCCTAATCTATCTTCTTGGTCACATCGTCAAAAAGTTCAATCAAGTCTGTAAGTTACGATTTCCCACACAGAAAGCCATGCTGACTTTCCCTAATCAGTCCTTGCCTCTCCAAATGCCTGTAAATCCTATCCCTCAGAATTCCCTCCAACAACGTGCCCACCATTGATGTCAGACTCATTTGTCTATAATTCCCAGGTTTCTCCTCCTACCCTTTCTTAAATAAAGACACAACATTAGTCACCCTCCAGTCCTATGGCACCTCATCTGTGGCTGTAGATGATACAATTATCTCTGCCAGGGGCCCCACAATTTCTTCCCTAACCTCCCACAATGTCCTGCGATACACTTGATCAGGTCCTGGAGATTTACCTACCTTTATGTTTTTTAAGACAGCCAGCACCTCCTTTTCCGTAATGTGCACTGTTTTCAAGACATGAATTATTTATTTCCCTGAGTTCCCTCACTTCTGTGTCTTTCTCCATCGTAAATACTGACACAAAATTTTTGTTTAGTATCATTTCCTGTAGTTCAACACATAGATGACCTCATTGATCTTTAGGGAGCCCAATTGTCTCCCTAGTTTCTCTTTTGCTCCTAATGTTCTTGTAGATTTGAGGGGCCCTATTCTTTCCTCCTCTTTTCTCCTTTATATCCCTAGCTCCTCCATTTCTCTATTACATCAAAGTGAAGCATTTTTTGAATGCTGTATGCTAAAGATTTTTAAAAATTCAATGTTGTTTCATGTTATTTTTCCATGTGAATCATCAGGAGACATTGCGATAAGTATTCTGGCACTGACGCTTTTTGGTAGAATAAATGCATCACCTGGGACAGGAGAACCTATGCTAAAATTATATTTTTGGGTGAAGAAAAGAAAAGTCAATGAAAGGATTATAGCAGGTTGGTCTGAAGCAGACAATATTGAAATATTTCATTGTATGTTTCGAACATTTTAATATTCTTGTGATATTCAAATTGCAGATCTTCCTGGGAGGTAGCTTTGAGAATCTGCACCCAGGCTGATACAATTGGATCTTTGTGTTAACAGCATCGCAGTTACTTTGCAGCACTGGAGGCAATCACTGTTAGATACTCTATCCTGTTACTTTGTGCAAATAATATGTGCATAGTAAAAGTGCAAATAGTCAAGTTATAACAGTAGATTCATAATTCCGATCCATATAGTGACTGGAAAAGACAGCAGTTTATTAATTAGTAACATTTCTTGGCATAAAAACATTATTTGTATCTGCAGCTCTTAAATTTGCCAAAGTCCCTGCCAGTCTGGTGATTGATGTAATTACTAACGTGGTGTTCTACATGAGAAAACTACTTCAGAATCATATTTTGTCTGTGATTTTTGAGGTTAATTATTCATTATAACCGGAGTAGTTGTGACTGAATGACCAGGTTTGAGCAGGACCCGAATTTCAGTTTTTTTTATAGAGCCACAAAATGCCTATAGTACAGAAGGAGGTCACTCAGCCTGCCTTGTCCATGCTGGTTCTTTGCAAGAGATAATTATCTAGTCTAACTTACCATTGTTTCTCTGGAGCCCTGCATTTATATTCCTTAAGTGTATGGAAAAATGCTGTGTTCCAGAAAAGCATTTTGATGGTAACTGGACATGCACAGAAGAACATCTAAATCTTTAAGGGCCTTTTTTGGGTCTAAAGTAACCCATTTAATGTAATTAGTAAGAGAAGAAAAAGTGATATCAGGAAAATCTTTCTCAAGCAATGAGTATTTAGGGTCCAGGATATATGAACATGTTGGAAGCAGGTTCGATCAAGGCATTGAGAAGGGTTTAGATAATTATTTGAAAAGGGTCAATGAGCAAGGTTATGGGAAGAAGGCAAGAGATTGATAATATGTGACATGCTCATCTAGAGAGCTGGTGCAGAAACATTGGACAAAATGATCTCCTTGTGTGTTGTAACAATTTTATGATTCTGTGCATTCTCCACTGCAAATCGTGATGCACCGTGGCATTCTTCTGAGGTTCAGAAGCTTTGGCAGACTTGTAAATATTGTCCAGCAAATACATGCTGGTACGATTGCTGTAGTAATAAGTAATGGACAACATTTGCAGTTAATGGTACCAGAGAAGGCTATAGTTTTGCTTCAACCTGGTTCAACATTCTGTTTGTTGCTGCTTGAGGTGCCTAGAAACTGTGTCAGGGGAATTCATACTTAATACTGCACTGACAATGGCATTCTCAATTTTTATCAGCCAGTTCTATTCTTATTTGGAGGAGAACAAGGTGTTGTGGAGCTTATCAGTATCAATGATAAAGATAGAAAGAGAGATAAGGTTCTGCACGCACATTGTAGAGATGTTGGAAGAAACTGAAAATCAGGACCTCAAAGTATGCTTAGTAATCCAAAGATTACTCTCTGGTCTGTGTGTTCATGAGTGCAGAAATAGAAGGATAGAGAAGGTGACTGGGAGGCTTAAGAAGTGGTGTAGGAAGGGGTCTTTCGATTTCTGGATCATTGGAACTGCATTCAAGAAAGACGGCAAAGATTACATTTGATCAGAAACCAAAATCTCTGTGGACTGATTTGGTAGAGCTATTGGGGAAGCTTTAAACTAAAATGACTACAGGAAGGAACCAGGAGATAACATTGGAGAGGAAAAACAAGGAACAAAAAATAATTGGGAGATCATACTAGGATAAGAAATAATAAGGTATCAGGTAAGATCAGTAAAAGAGTGAATGCAATAAACCCTAAATCGATTTTGTAGACATGATTGTGAATGTAGGGTGTCATTTGTAAGGTTGGTGAACTGCAGACTCAGGTAGCCGTGTGGAAATCTGATGTTGTTGTGATAATAGAGCCTGGCTATAAAGGGCAGTATAGTATAATAAAGGCCAGGATAGTATATTAAAGGCCTGAGAAACATTTTCCAGGTGGAGAAGCAATTTACCTGCACTTTACTCATTCTAATTGACTGTAATTGCTGTTCACAATGTGATCTCCTCTACACTGGGAGACAAAACGCAGACTGGGCGACTGTTTTGCAGAACACCGACGTGCTGTCCGTAAAATTTACACCGATCTTCCGGTTGCCTGCCTCTTCAATACCTCATTGCATTTTCATGCCAACATCTCTGTCTTTGGCTTGCCACAGTGCTCCATAATGACTCAGCACAAGCTTGAGAAACAGCATCTCATTTTCCACTTGGGTACCTTGCAGTCTTCTGGTCTCAATCTCAAGTTAAGAGCTTGAACACCACCTTCCACGTATATTACCCATCCCCAGATCCCAGATCCTATCATGACATTTCCTTTCAGCGCAGCTAACCCCTTTTCACAAATTCATAGTCCCCATCATCACCAGCTAACTTTTCTTCCGTGGCTTACTGTCAACATGCCTCTGTTCCTCTTTCTCTCTCTCTCTCTCTCTCTGTCAGTCTCTCCCTGTCTAGGCTCCACCTCCATCTATCAGCTCTCTCCTCCCCACCCCTTGTCATCAAGATAAATACCAGTTTTTCTGAAATGCCATAAGTTCTGAAGAAGGTCACTGGGCTCAAAACATTAACACTGTTTGGTCTCCACAGATGCTGCCAGAGCTGCTGAGTTTCTCCAGCACTTTCTGTTTTTATTCCAGATTTCTAGAATCTGTGGTTCTTTGTTTTATTTTAGCGTATTAACACCTTGGCACAAGGTGTTCAAGAAAGATTGTAAAAGAAGGAGAGGTGCCGGCATTAATGAATTAAGGTTGTTATCAGGTTAACTGATTTGAATAATAAACAACTCACAATACAATACTGCTGATATGGGAAGTCAACTGGAAGTTGGCTGGGCATTTTAGAATGCCTAAAGGAACAAAGGTTGGAAAGAAGGGTGACACCTCATTAATTAGGCATCCAGTGTATATCAGGGGCAAATCTCACTCCGCCTTCCTTCTGTGCTGTATACCCAACCCTCTCTTTCTGTATGATCCTCATTCATGCTAAAACATAAGAACTTATGAAATAAGAGCAGACCTAAGCCCTTCAACTCCTGAAGCCTGCTCCACCATTCACTAAGATTATGATCATTTGTGTTTTAAATTCTGCAATCCCATCTACCTGATAATCTTTGCCAAACAAGAATCTGTCTGATTTTGCCCCACAAGAATTCAATAATCCCACATCCATTGGCTTTGGAGACAGAGTTTCAAAGACACACAACTGTCTGAGAAAAGAGACAACACAGTGTGGAGCTGGAGAAACACAGCAGGCCAGGCAGCATCAGAATGACCTCATCCCATGACCAACCCTCCCTCTCATCCCCACCTCCTTGACCTGTCCGTCTTCTCTCCCACCTATCCGCTCCTCCCACCTCACTGACCATTCCCCACCACTGCCTAGCTGCACTCACCTATCACCATCCCACCCACCTTCCCCAGCCTGACCCCACCCCCCACTTTCTATTTATTTCAGAGCCCCCTTCCCCTCCCCCATTTCTAAAGAAGGGTCCTGACCGGAAACATCAGCTTTCCTGCTCCTCCTGGCCTGCTGTGTTTCTCCAGCTCTACACCTTGTTACCTCTGATTCTCCAGCATCGGCAGTTCCTACTATCTCTGTCTGAGAAAATAATTTGCATCATCTGGTCATAAAAGGATGACCACTAATTTTAAAACAGTGTCTCCAGTTCTGGACTCACACAGAATAGGAAATATCCTTTCAATGTCCATAGAGCTTGTCAAAGGGCTTTACAGATT
The DNA here is from genome assembly GCF_021869965.1 of Rhincodon typus. Taxonomy (NCBI): domain Eukaryota; kingdom Metazoa; phylum Chordata; class Chondrichthyes; order Orectolobiformes; family Rhincodontidae; genus Rhincodon; species Rhincodon typus. Next base: position 56,767,788 of record NC_063332.1, on the reverse strand, counting down.
AAATACATTTCAATCAAATATAAATGTAAACTTTGGTGGAAACAAGCCCAACCTGTTCAACTGACCTCTTAAAACAATACACTCATTCCAGCTTTAAGTCTAGTAAAGTTCGTCTGAACAACCACAAATGCATTTATATCCTTCCTTAAATAAATAGACCAAAATTGTACATCATACTTGAGATGCAGTCTCTCCAATGCCTTGCATAATTCAAGTAAAATATCCTTACTTTTATGTTCAACACCTTTTCACTTAAAGGATAGCATCCCACTTTACATGTTGAACCTGCATATTAACATTTTTGTGTCTCATCCACTAAAACACTTAAATCCATCTGCATCTTGCAATTTGCAGTCTTTCTCCCTTTAATTAATATGCTACTTTTGTACTCCTCCTGCCAAAGTGAACAACTTCATATTTTCTCACATTATACTGCCAGATTTTTGACCATTCACTCAACCTACCTATACCCGTTTTCAACTTCCTTTAACCTTCTTCACAACATACTTTCCGACCTATCTTTGCATTGTCTGCAAATTTAGCTATCATTGCTTCTCAAGTCACAGCATGGTGGAATGTGGGAGTGTTTGTGTATAAATCACACAAAATTAGCATACAGGTTCAGCAGGTAAGAAGGAAAGCAAATGGAATATTTGCCTTTATTTCAAAGGAAAAGGAGTACAGGAAGTCATGCAAAGACTACATGAAGCACTGGTTACTTTAAACATGTTTGGTTCCCTTAACTGAGGAGAGACTTAGATTGGAAGCCATCCAGAGAAGGTTCACAAGGTTTATCCCAGCATGGTGAGATTCTTACTAGCCAGCAGTGAGATGCTAATTAGGGGGTATTTATAGCTTGTTAAATGCCTGATCAACAGTCTACTAACATAGCATGTTAACACTGCTTATTGACAGTCAGTGTCTGCTAAGTTTAATATTGGGAAAACTTGACAAGGAAACTAGAACAAGCACCAGGTGGATTTAGCTGACCACTTGGTCCACAGGACTATATCTTTGACACTGGGCGCTAACATCTCAGAGTATGCTGTATGGGCACAGGCCACATGCAGGGCACTTTGAAGGAAATTGGCATCCAACATGTATCAGCCTATCATTGTAATGCAGAAGCAAGGACACTGTGCACTCAGAAACATGGACTCAAATCATGGAATGGACAGTCTGCATCTCTGGGCTCTTTGGCTCACTGTCTTAGCACTCACTTACTTTGACTCACAGCATCCATGCCTTGCATTACATTGCCTTGCCTTTTGTGTTTTGCCCCCTCAGCCAGAGATATCAGGCTTATATTACTATTGTCTTACTGTGCCATATGGCACCTTATCCACCACCTTAAATGTTCACTCTCTCCACGATCAGCAAACTGTGGCAGTAGTGTATACCATTTACAAGATGTACCACATTAACTCGCCAACAGTCCTTTGACAGCACCTTCCAAAATCATCGACATTGTTACCTAGAAGCACAGGGAAAATAGACAAGGAGAAAACAACTTTTTGCAAGTACCCCTCCAATCACACACTGGGCTACAGCTTACAAGTGAGTGGAACCTTCTGAGGAAGGGTCACTGGACCTGAAACGTTAACTCTGATTTTTCTTCACGGATGGTTCCAGACCTGCCGAGCTTTTCCAGCAACTTCTGTTTTTGACCCTGACTTACAGCATCCACAGTTCTTTTGGATTTTTTTAAGTGAGTGGATTGCTCACCCAGTTGAAGTCAACTGGAAGCCAAATGATGAAAAACGTCTACCGCATAGTAATAAGAGCATTGGGCGGTGTTAATCAGGGTGGATCTTCCCTCTTTCACTGGGGAAGAAGTACAACCCTTGAAAGCTGCTAGCTGATTAGATTGGCTGGCAGGTCTAGCATTTGTTGCAACACCAGGAGCTGTGTAGTGGACACTGCTAGCCCCGCAGGCAGACTCACAAGGAAGGCAACTATGCATCCTGGACCGAGATGTGTTGGAGTATTATGAGGGAAGGGCTTGAGCAATTTTAGTCGAGGTGTGGGAATTTGTCCATTTTGGATAGAAAGTGATTGCAAGGAAGGGGACTACTGTTCTTAGCGTGGTGTCCCATGTGCAGATTATATTCCCAGAAGTATTAGCGCCACCTCTTACCCATCCTTTTAAAAAGTGGGCTGTCAAACCCTACCTGTTGCTCATGCCAACCACCCTAAATGGGGTGCAGGAGCAGAGGAAACTGGGGGTAGATGAGCATTTATCATTGAAGGTGGCAGGACAAGGCGGAAAGAGCAGTAAATAAAGCTTAAAGTGTTCTTGACTTTATTAATAGGGCCTTTATTAATAGAGTGCAAGAACAAAGAGCTGATATTGAACTTGTACAAGTCACTTTTTAGACCTAAACTGGAGTATAATGTACAGTTGCGGGTGTCACATTATAGGAAAGATGTTAATGCATCAGAGAGGGTGCAGAGGCAATTTACTGGAATGTTTTCAGGTATGATAAACTACAGCTTTGAGAATAGACTGAGAGAAGGCTGAGAGGAGACCTTGCTGATGTTTACAAAATCATGAGCAGGCTGGATAGAGTAGAGAGGGTGAACCTGCTTCTGCTCATGAAAGAAAGAAGAACAAGAGGGTATAGATTTCAAGTCATGTGCAAACAAAGCAACAGTGATATGAGAAAAATCACACAATGAGTTGTTAGAATATTGATTGCACTGTCTGAAAATGTGGTGGAGACAGATTCAATTGAAGCATTCAAGAGGGAATTGGATTGAGTTAGGCTTAAGGTTAGGGGTAGCGATGTAGGCAAGGATGTGGGGAAAAGGCAGGTGATATAGAGTCATAGAATCATAAAGTCCTACAGCACGGAGACAGGCCCTTCAGCCCAAACAGGTCCATGCCAACCAAAAAGTCTATCCACGCTAATACCCAATTCCCTGCGCCTGGCCCATATCATTCTAAACCTGTCCTATCCATGTTTTCGTCCAAATGCCTTTTAAATGTTGTTAATGTACCTGCCTCAACCACTTCCGCTGGCAGCTCATTCCGTTTGCGTACGACCTTCTGTGTAAAAAAAGTTGCCCCTCAGATTCCCATGTATTCTTTTTCCTCTTACCTTAAACTGATGCCCTTTAGTTCTCAATTTCCCAACCCTGGGAAAAAGATCGACTGTATTCACCCTATCCATGTCTCTCATGATTTTATACACTCCTATAAGATCCCCCCTCAGTCTCCTATGCTCTGAAGAAAAATGTCCTAGATTATCCAACCTCTCCTTATAACTCAGTCCCTTGAGTCCTGGCATTATCCTTGTAAATTTCTTCTGCACTCTTTCTAGTTTAATAACATTCTTCCTATAGCAAGGTGACCAAAACTGAACACAATACTCCAAGTGTGGTCTCACCAAAATCCTGTTCAACTGCAACATAACTTCCCAACTTCTACGCTCAATGCCCTGACTGCACACATGCCAGTGTGCCAAAAGTCTTCTTCACTGCCCTGTCTACCTGTGACTCCACTTTCAGGGAACTGTGTACCTGCATTCCAAGGACCCTCTGTTCCACTACACTCCTTAAGGCCCTACCATTCACCATGAAACTCCTATCTTGATTTGACTTTCCAAAATGCAACACCTCACACTTATCTATATTAAACTTCATTTGCCATTTCTTAGCCCACTTCCCCAGCTGATCAAGATCCTGCTGCAATTTCTGATGACCATCCTCACTGTCCACTTTACCGCCTATTTTAGTGTCATCCGCAAACTTACTAATCATGCCTTGTACATTCTCATCCAAATCATTGATATAGATAACAAACAGCAATGGGCCCAGCATCGATTTCTGAGGCATACCACTAGTCACAGGCCTCCAGTCCGACAAGCATCCTTCCACTATTACAGTATGCTTCCTACCATCAAGCCAATTATGTATCCAATTTGCCAACTGTCCCTGGATTCCATGCAATCTAATCTTCAAGAGCAGCCTACCATGTGAAATCTTATCAAAGGCCTTACTGAAATCCGTATAGACTACGTTTACCGCCCTGCTGTCATCAACCTTCCTGGTCACTTCATCAAAGAACTGTAACAAATTTGTGAGGCATGATCTCCCACGCATGAAGCCATGCTGACTACTCCGAATCAAATCCTGTCTTTCTTAATGCATGTATATCTTATCCCTCAGACTACATAATAGACCCAGTGCAGGCACACGAGGTTCAATGGCCTCCTTCTGCACTGTAACAAACTGTAGAGGTGATGGCAAAGTGGTATTATGGTATTATAACTGGGCTATTAATCCAGAGACCTAGGTAATGATCTGGGGATCTGACTTCCAATCCTGCCATGGCAGATGGTGGAATTTAAATTCAATAAAAGTCTGGAATTAATAGTCTCATGATGATCACAACTCTATTGTTGATTGTCAGGAAAACCCAACTCATTCACTAATCTGCTTTAGGAAAAGAAACTGTCATCCTTACTTGGTCTGGCCTACATGTGACTCCAGACCCACAGCAATGTGGTTGACTCTTAACTGCCCTCTGAGCAATTAGGGATGGGCAATAAATGCTGCCTAGCTAGTGATGCCTTGTTCTCTGAATGAATAAAAAAAAAATCTGTGATTCATATTATGGCATGGACAGTACTATCGGGGTCAATAATTTAACAAACTCAATTGGCTATTAATTATTTAGGAATATTTTGTTGGTGGATGGTAGATTTTGCCACCTGCCCACCCTCTGAGTTATGATGATGGCCTTGGGATTTGGTGGGGAGGACACCCACCCTATTTTGGGGCCCACCTCTCCCAAAAACACAGCTGGCAAGGCACCTAGATCCATCCCACCAACCTGACTTTGCATTATATAACAGATCCTTTAGTGTCATTGGGTCAAACCCTGGGACTCCCTTCTTCACAGCATGTGAATGTAACTTTTTACATGGATTATAACAGTTCAAGATGGCTCACCACAACCTTCTGAAGGGTAATTAGGAAATGGATGTGGATGATGACCTCAATGGTGAAGCACCTGTGCCAAAAATGAATAAAATAAATTCTTTCTTTTCATTCTTGTGCAGCAACAGACTGAGTGAAGATCAAAGCAACTTCAATACCATAGTCTCTATTCAAGGTCAAGAATAACTTTCCATTCCTGCCTCCCATGGCTGATCAATAAACTCAATACCATTATCTCACCATCCCCCATATCCTTTGATCCCTATAGCCACAAGAGCTGTATTTACCTCGATCTTGAAAATACATAATCCCTTTAGCCACAAGAGCTGCATTTATCTCGATCTTGAAAATACATAATGTTTTGGCCTCACCCACTTTCTGTGGTTGTGAATTCCACAGTCTTGCCACTCTCTGGGTGAAGAAATTTCTTCTCAGTCCTCAAAGGTTTACCCCTCATCCCTAAACTATAAATCTTGGTTCTGGACTCCCCATTTTGAGAACATCCTTCCTGTATCTAACCTGTCTTGTTCTGTTAGAATTTTATAGGCTTCTGTGAGATTCCACCCACCCCCCGCCAATTCTTCTAGTGAATACAATCCCAACCAAGTCAACCTCTCTTCATATGTCAGTCCTGCCATCCCAGGATTCAATTTGGTAAACAAAAACGGAAATTGCTGTTAAAAGCTCAGCAAGTCTGGCAGCATCTAGGCAGAAAAATCTGAGTTAACATTTCGGGTCTAGTGACCCTTCCTCACAACCGGTCACTGGACCTGAAATGTTAACTCTGATTTCTCTACACAGATACTGCCAGACCAGCTGATCTTTTCCAGCAATTTCTGTTTTTGTTTCTGATTTGCAGCATCAGGGGTTATTTTGGTTTTTATTTAGTATTCAATTCGGTAAAACTTTGCTGCGCTCCCTCTATAGCAAGAACATCCTCCCTCAGATAAGGAGGTCAAAACTGCATGCAATATTCCAGATGTGGACTCACTAATGTCCTCTAATGGCAGATGTCAGAAATCACATAACACCAGGTTATAGTCCAACAGGTTTAATTGAAAATGCAAGCTTTCAAAGTTTCACTCGTTTTTCAGGTGTTAATGAGAGATGTAGTATCACACACAGAATTTATAAGTAAAAGATCAAAGGGTCACACCACTGATGAGGATGTATTAAACAAACCTAAGATGCTGTTAAATCTTTAATCAGTTAAAATGTTTTAATTGATTAACATGTTTATGTAAATCCCCAAATTCCTTTCAAGCCACTGTCGTGAGAGAACTAAAGGTTTTATGAGTGTAAAGAGGTGACATTTTAGGTCAGACAATGCATGTTAGGAGTGAGGCAGTGTTTAGAACCTGTTTGTGTTTTGGTTTGGAGTCAGACTGGTTTTATTTCTAAAGTGGGAATTCATAAAATACCACATTGTTGATAAATTGTGTGCTTTTTGAAAAAAAAAGAATCTATCTGCAAATACAAATTCACCCAATAGGTTTACATGTGTGGTAGCAAGACGTCCTATAGAATCAATAAACTACCAAAAAAGGCAGTCAAGACCAAAACATTGTATGATTTCAAGAAGTTGGATAAAGCACTTGGGGGCTAAAAGGATCAAAGGATATGGGGCAAATGCAGGAATAGGCTATTGAGTTGGATATCAGCCAAGATCACGATGAATAGTTTCTGCTATTTTGCTATGTTTCTAAGCATTACCTAACGGACGTTCTGGAATTAAATGTTTTTAATCCTAAACCTTATACAATACTTTTACTCCGGTCAATGGGATAACTAGTGAAGCATTTCCCCATCCTCCGCACATATGTAAAGAAATAAGATAAATCACTAGAGAGTTATTGAAACCGAAAGAACGGCGGATGCTGTAAATCAGGAACAAAAACAGAAATTGCTGGAAAAGCTCAGCAGGTCTGGCAGCATCTGTGAAGAAAAAAAAATCAGAGTTAACGTTTTGAGTCCGGTGCCCCTTCCTCACCGGACCCAACACATTAACTCTGATTTTTTTTTCACCAGAGCTGCCGGAACTCCTGCTGATTTTTTCCGGCTACTTGTTTTCTTTTTGTTAGAGAACCGGTGAAACCAACTCAATGGCGGACAAACGAAAGTGAAACTTTGCACTTTCCAAAAGCAGAATCGGCAATGCTTTCCGACCCGAACCGAAGGCGGGTGATTGACAGCCACGCGCACCAATCAGAAGAACGGGGTGTGCCGGACTGGGGGCCGTTCTCCAATCGGCGGCGGGTGCTGGCACTCGGGCTGGATCGGGTGCGCGGCGAAAGCGCCGTCTGTGTGGGTGCCTGAGCCCGCGTCTGCTGCTGTGTCACTGCATCTGGGAACGGTGCCTTCACCGTCCGTCCCGGGGACTTCAGATGGAGGTGTGTTGTGTATTATCACGCTTTTCTACTAACAAAAACAGTCCATCATTTGTAGCTTCGAGTTGCGGCGTGTAGTAACTCTTTGCCACTGTGCTCGCCCAATGTAGCACACACCATTCATGTGTTTTTGAAGAAGCAGCACGTATTTTTTTTCAGATGAGGGTGTTGTGACTCATTTGCTGTGCTCCGTTGATGATGCAGTTCCAGAATTCCCAGCGTCTCGGTAATGCTCCTCCTGAGATTTCTCAGATCCTAGACAGGCGAGGAAGACCTCTCGGACCAGACACATCCTGATCTGGACTCATTCTTGCAGCCAGTTGTTTCCCAAAAGCTGCCAGAATTCTGGTCTATCTCATTCCGCACATTGAACCCTCTCACTTCCCCCGGGATCATTTTGATTGAGACTCATTCAGCATTTAGCATTCGCTGCCTCCACCCCACCCCAGATTTCAGTTTTTAAACAGAAAAACGTCGACGAAGAAAGGGTCTTGGGGGAATGCCTGTCATTTTCGATAGTAAATATGGCGAAGCAATTGATTTTGTTTTCTTGAAATTACATAGAACATAGAACATCACAGCGCAGTACAGGCCCTTCGGCCCTCGATGTTGCGCCGACCTGTGAAACCAATCTGAAGCCCATCTAACCTAAACTATTCCATTATCATCCATATGTTTATCCAATGACTATTTAAATGCCCTTAAAGTGGGCGAGTCTACTATTTTTGCAGGCAGGGCATTCCACGCCCTTACTACTCTCTGAGTAAAGAACCTACCTCTGACATCTGTCCTATATCTATCACCCCTCAATTTAAAGCTATGTCCCCTCGTGCTAGCCGTCACCATCCGAGGAAAATGGCTCCCACAGTCCACCCTGTCTAATCCTCTGATCATCTTGTATGTCTCTATCAAGTCACCTCTTAACCTTCTCTCTAACGAAATTGATAGGTTGATAAACGATCCTTTGAGTACTAGCCTAGCTGCAATTGTCTGGTTGCAGGAGCATGATTCGAATAATTGGGTACCAGTGCGATGAGCACAACATGGCAGAAATATCCTTGTGGATATGGTGGTTGGGGGTGGGGGAGTCTCCTCTATCAGTTGTGGATAACAAAATAGAGGACAAATGATGTGAATGTTTTCCAAATAGTTAATGACTGCCATATGTATATATTTCTGTTTCGTTTGAACTGCTAAGTTATAAAATTGATTCTGTCTTACTGATTTTTAGCGTCCATGAGTTGTGTAATAAACACAATTTTTAAAAAAGTACATCAATGCGTATCATCTGCAAAGTATGAATTTAAAACACTTTGCAGAAAATAATTTATTTCTGTCTGACTGAATTTTTTGTAGTAAATCATGGTTTACAGCAATTGATGTGACATTTTCCATTGGGATCCAGCAGTTATCTAGTACTTCATCCAATAGTCATTGCTGTTGAATGTTCCTGCAGAATAATAAGCATTAGCAGTAGGATTAAGGAAGATGCAACAATTGACCCCTTAGTTGATGAGTTGGACCGAAGGGCCTGTTTCCATGCTGTATGACTCTGACTTCCAGCAAGATTTGATTGCTGCATCACCCCGGCAAATTATGGACTAAATCTAGTTATAGTTGCCCATTATCACCAAACTGAGATCAGATAATTTAAACTGTATCAAATATATAAACTACTTGAACCTAAAAAATAGGTGCAGTAGGTGATTCAGCCCTTTGATTCCACTTCAATTCACAGCTGACCTTCTACTTTAACACAATTTTCCCATGCTATCCCTGTATCGCTTGGTGTTTGAAATCTATAGAAATCTACCGATCTCTGTCTTAAACATGCTCAGTGTCTGAGCTAACACAGCACTCCAGAGCAAAACATTTGTACGAGCTGTCACCTCTGAGTTCTGGAATTCCTCCCTAACTCAAATTCTAAATGGCCTGTCCCATATTCTGAGACTTTTTCCCCTGGTATCAGCCAGGGGAATTTTATAATAGAAAATTCTTACAATTTTGTATTCGAATGAGATCACTTACCATTCTTTTAAATGCCAGAAAATAAAGATCAGTTATTTATAACCCATCCTAATTGACCTCGATGGGTAAGTCAGTTCAGAAGGCAGTTAAGAATCAACCACATTGCTGTGGGTCAGGAGTCACATATAGGCCAGACAAGGGCAGGGTGGCAGATTTCCTTCCCAGAAGGACATTTGGGAACTTTTTTTTTACGATCACCAATCATAGTTTCAAGGTCATCATCATTGATGCTCGCTTTCAATTCCAGATTTATCAATTAAGACTAGACTCTACCAGTCATAATAGTGAGATTTGAGTCACCGCCCTCAGATTATCAACTTGGATTGCTGGTCACACTAGCATTACAACATCTCCCCAAATCTCTCCTTTCTCCAAATTACAGATTGGATGCAAATCTGCTTGGAGCATTTTTGCATTTTCCTCACAACTTGCTTTCATCCAGTTCTGAGGAAAGGTGACTTGACCCAAAACGTTAACTCTGATTTCTATCCACAGATGCTGCCAGACCTGCTGAGCTTTTCCAGCAATTTTTATTTTTGCTATCATCTAGGTGTGTCATTCTTACTGTCATAACTTAGTATGAGCAATGAGACTGGATTTATTGAAAATCCCATGGCAAAGGGGTCTCCAGGTGACGGTGTTCATAACATGATAATATTACATGTTGATTTTGAAGGGAAAAATTTTGGTTTAAGTTTTTCAAACCTGAAGAAAGGCCATTATAAGGGCATGAAGTCAGAGTTAGTTCAAGTTAATTGGAAACTAGATTAAGAGCAGAGGAGTTGCTGTGGCATGGTTTTGAGAAGATACTTAAGAACGTTTTTGGGAAGATTTGTAGCTGGGTTTGTGGATGACGTTGTAGATTTGCTTGCCGAGCAGGTGTGCTTGGTTGCAGATGTTTCGTCACCCTGCTAGGTAATGTCGTCAGTGCGCCACCGGTGAAGTGTTGGTGTTCTGTAGTACTTGTTATTTATATGCCTTGATTTGCTGGGGTGGTTGGCATCACTTCCAGTTCTGTTTTTCAGTGATTTGTATATCGGGTCCAGTTCAGTGTGTTTTTAATGGAGTTCTGGTTAGAATGCCAGGCCTCCAGGTATTCCCTAGTATGCCTCTGTTTGGCTTGTGCTATTATGGATGTGTTGTCTGAGTCGAATTTGTGTTCATCTTTGTCCACGTGTACTTAAACCAGTGAGAATTGGTTGTGTCTCTGGGTGGCTTGTTGGTGTTCGCGCATCCTTATTGTCAGTTTTCTTCCCGTTTGACCTATGTAATGTTTCTCACAGTCCTTGCATGGTATTTTGTATATTGCGTTAGTTTTATTGGTTGTGGATATGGGATCCTTAACGTTCCTCAGTAGCTGACATAGGGTTGTTGTTGGTTTGTGGGCTTCCCTGATACCTAGGGATCTGAGTAGTCTTGTGGTCATCTCTGATATTTCTCTGATGTCCAGTAGGGTGACTAGTGTGTCTGGCCGTGTTGTGTCGTCTTGTTGTTGTCTGTCGCCGAGGAAATGGCGGATTGTGCTTTTTGTGTTTCCACTCTGTTTAAAAACTCTGTGTAAGTCCTTCGAGGTATCACGGTAGCTCACAAACCAACAACCACCCTATGACAGCTACTGATGAACGTAAAGAATCCCATACCCACAACCAATAAAACTAACGTAATATACAAAATACCATGCAAGGACTGTGAGAAACATTACATAGGTCAAATAGGAAGAAAACTGACAATTAGGATACACAAACACCAACTAGCCACCAAGAGACACGACTAATTCTCACTGGTCTGAGTACACACGGATGAAAGTGTACACGAATTCAACTGGAACAACAGATCCATAATAGCACAAGCCAAACAGAGACATGCCAGGGAATTCCCAGAGGCCTGGTATTCCAACCAGAAGTCCATCAACAAACACATTGAACTGGACCCGATATACAAACCATTGAAAAACAGACTGGAAGTGATGCCAACCACCCCAGCAAACCTAGGCATATAAATAACAAGATTTTCAGAACACCAGTGCTTCACTGGAGGCGCACTGATGATGTTACCTAGCAGGGTGACAAAATGTCTGCTATCAAACACACCGGCTTGGTGAGCAAGTCTACAACCTCATACTTAAGAACTCTCAGCAAAGTTTTATTCCAGTGTGAAAGAACAATTCTTCGAGCAGGATGCAGCATGAATCATAGTATAAAATTGGAAGAAACACTGAAAGTATCTGTAATACTGTGGTATTTCCACAGATTGTTGACTTTTAAAATCTGAAACAAGAATATCTAAAAACTAAGGAGATCATAGGCTGTGAGACAAAGCTCGTAACATAAAATTGAATTGTGAGAGCATCCAGAGGTATTTAAATAGAATAAACTAAAGCTAGTGTTGGTTCTCTAGAGAGACCATGTGTGTGGAATTAATGAAAAGCAAGGAATTGGTGGAGAAATTGAATAGGCATTTTATGTCTGGCTTTGCTGCAAAAGAGTTAGAAAATGTTCCAAAGACGATTGAAAACAATTTGACCTAAGGCTGTCAGGTTCCCAGGGGTAGATAAGCTGCATCCTAGGATCTTAAATAAGTAGCCCTGGAGCGAGGAGATTGGTTATAATACTTTAAAATTCTTCTGTGGGTCCTGGTGGATTGGAAAACAGCTAATGTAACACCTTTCATTCAAGAAAGGGGAAGAAAGAAAGAAACTATGAGGTAGTTAGCGTAACATCTGTTGTTATGAAACTGCTAGTATCTATTATTAAAGAGGTCAAAGCAAGATGTCTAGAAAATTGTAATAGGGTCAAGGAGAGTCAAAATGGTTTTGTGGAAGGGCAATACTGTTTAATTTATTGAAGTTCTTTAAAGAAGTAACAAACAAGTGGATGAAGAGGGTGGGGGTCCCTTAGAAGTGGAATACCTGTATTTGCAGAATGAATTTGATGAAGCGTCCCATCAAATATTACCATTCAAGATAAGAGGACATGGTGTAGGGAGTAACATGTTGGCATGGGTAAAAGATTCATTAGTTGACACGAATCAGAGAGAATAGATAAGTGTGTCTTTGGGCAAAATGTTATTTGTCAAGTGCCACAGTTATCAGTAGTGAGGACTCAGCTCTTGATGATTTGTAAATAACTTGGTTGAAGGGACCAAATTGATAGTAATGAAATTTGCTGATGATGTGAAGATAGGTTGGAAAGTCAGTTGTCAGGAGGCGGTAAAGAGTCTCTGAACAAATTAGAAGATTAAGTGGCTGGGCAAATAAATTGCCGGATGGAATTTAACATGGAAAAATATGAACTTGTCTATTTTGGCTGAAGGAATAGAAAAGGACTATGTTATATAAATGGAGAAAGAACTGCAGAACTCGGAGATGCAGATGGATCTGGTTGTGTTGGTATGTGAATCACAAAAATGTTAGTTTGCAGCACAGCACACAATTAAGAAGACAAATATTGATGTTCATTGCAAGGGGAATGGTGTGTGTGTATATTTTATATATTATATATATATGAGTGGGAGAGTTTTATTGCAGTTATTTAGGGCTTGGTGAGATCACATTTGGAATCCTGTGTGCTGTTTTGGTCACCTATTTCTTAAAATATTTAACTGAATTAGAAGCAGTTCACAGAAGATTCACTCAACTCGGGGTGAATACCTTATCGGGAAATCTTGAACATATTGGGGTTTAGAAGAATGAGTAGTGATGAATTTGAAACATATTAGGTCCTAAGAAGATTTGAATTCTTTCCCGCAGAAGGCGGTGCAGAGCAATGACATTGAGTTTATTCAGTGCTGTGTTAGGTAGCTCCTTGGTAGACAAGGGAGTCAAAAGTTATGAGGAGACAGACAAGATGATGGAGTTGAGATCACAACCAGACCAGCTATGAACTTGTCAAGTGGCAGACTAGACTCCAAGTGTCAAGTGGCCTGCACCTCATTCTAAGTCGAGTATTTAACAAAAACTTGGTGACTAAGTGAAGTCAAATTAATCCTCAACTCTATGTTTGAGAAGAGGGAAGATAACAGAAAATGTTTTTGCAAGCAACTTAAACACAGCTTAAGGTAACATTTATAAATGGTATAACTGTAACATTGTATATTTATCATTGGATTTTACTTATTTCAGGTATTTCCTGAAGTCAGAGCGATCATTGATTTAAACATCTTCAAGGACAAGGCAAATGAGGCATTGAACATTATTCAATCAGGCAAATCAATTGAAAAGTGTAAGAATTATGGAAATAGTTATGAAGTTATTGATTCATTTGAAAAGATTAATGACATTCACACACAGTTATTGAAACTTAAGATGAGGCCCTATGGAGTGGAACCTTTCAGGTCCGCTCGAACAGAAACTAGCAGGTTCTCTGGAGCAAAATTGACCAGGTCTTCAGGCACAGAGTCCACCAGACCTTCTGATGACAACACCACCAGGTCCCCTGATGCAGAGTCCGCCAGGTCTTCTTCCAATTTTGAGTTACCAGTAAATGAAACAATTCTGAATTACATTACAGAGATTTATGGGAGCACGTTGCAAAAGTTAGAGAAAGACTTTGATGTTTCCATGAAGAAGATCCCTTCTGGAGACAATATTGTTACAGTCCAGTATGTAAGTAACAAGAATGGTTCAGTGTCCCGTGGAGCAACAGATTCATTTGTGACTCTGTTTCAACAAATTGCTACGAACTTAAAAATGGAAGTGATAAAGAACCCATGCAGAAGAACAATAAGAAAAGATACTGGAGCATCTCTGCAAAAGAAATTTACAAAGGTTTTGCTTACTACTAAGGATACAGAGTTTGTTATAATTGGAGAGCCTGCTGATGTCAATAGCTGCGCACATATCCTGAAATCTCAACTCAGCCAATTGGATACCTATTCAGTTCCTGACGCTGCAAGTTCAAATAAGAAGTCACCTTTGACATCGGAATACAAGTCTAAGATGTATTCAGCTTCAGCAAGTAAATTGGAGGCTGGAGTTGAGGACCTGACCTGCTTGTTTTGTGGTCGAGTAAGTGAAGATCAAGAAACTTTAAGAAAATGTAAGCATTCATTCTGTAAGGACTGCATAAATGTGGCTTTTAAAACAAAGTCTGCATGTCCCATATGTGGAGAATTCGCTTCTGCCAGGCCCTCTGACATCAATTCCACCAGGTCCCCTGGTGCAGAGTCCGCCAGGTCCTCTTCCAATTTTGAGTTACCAGTAAATGAAACAATTCTGAATTATATTACAGCGATTTATGGGGGCATGTTGCAAAAGTTAGAAAAAGACTTTGATGTTTCCATGAAGAAGATCTCTTCTGGAGACAATATTGTTGCAGTCCAGTATGTAAGTAACAAGAATGGTTCAGTGTCCCGTGGAGCA
>NC_063332.1:56693968-56753060 GCF_021869965.1 Rhincodon typus | reverse complement strand
TTTGTGACTCTGTTTCAACAAATTGCTACGAACTTAAAAATGGAAGTAATAAAGAACCCAGGCAGAAGAACAATAAAAAAAGATACTGGAGCATCTCTGCAAAAGAAATTTCCAAAGGTTTTGCTTACTACCAAGGATACAGAGTTTGTTATAATTGGAGAGCCTGCTGATGTCAATAGCTGCGCACATATCCTGAAATCTGAACTTAGCCAACTGGATATCTATTCAGTTCCTGATACTACAAGTTCAAGTAGGAGGTCCCCTTCAACATCGGAATTCAAGTCTAAGATGTATTCAGCTTCAGCAAGTAAATTGGAGGCTGGAGTTGAGGACTCGACCTGCCCAATTTGTTTGGAAGAAATTGAAGATCGAGAAACTTTAAAAAAGTGCAAACATTCATTCTGTAAGGACTGCATAAATGTGGCTTTTAAAACAAAGTCTGCATGTCCTATTTGTGGAGAATTGTATGGCGAGATAATAGGTACTCAACCTGAGGGTGGCAGGATGACTTCGAGAAACCTGCCAATACGCCTTCCTGGTTATGAAAAATTTGAAACAATTGAGATACACTATACAATACCAGATGGCATTCAGGGGGTGAGTAATTGTTTTGCTATAGCCTCAACATTGTATTAAAGATATGATCATAGACTAGTACTGGAGGAAGCCAATCAGCCCATTCCATCTATCCACATACTATCCTTTATCCTTGGAGCCGCATTAGTAAATCTCTTCTGTATCCCTTCCAAATCCATCAAGTATTTCTTCAAGTAAATGCCCAAATGCCCAAAAAGTGCTCTAGCTGGGGCAAAGCTGTGTTTATGTATGTTTAACATATGTTGCTGGTTTATGTCTGTGCTTACAAGACCCAGGAACTTACATTCTTCATTAACTATTTCTAAATCTGTACACAAACATCTCCACGTCTCTCTCTCTTTGTACCCCCTTGTTTAAAGTTTTTTTTATTCTTTAACGAGATGAGGATGTCACTGGCTAGGCAGCATTTATAGTCCATCCCTAATTGCCCAGAGGGCAGTTCAGAATCAACCACATTGCTGTGGGTCTGGAGTCACATGTAGGCCAGACCAGGTAAGGATGGCAGTTTCCTTCCCTTAAGGACATTACTGAACCAGGTGGGTTTTTCTGACAATTGACAATGGATTCACAGTCATCATTCGATTTTTAAAGTTACCAGTGCCTCTTTTCATTCTTTGTGGAACAACATATCACCTTATGCTTTCCAGTACACCTATGAGTCTCCTCCCATACCATCGATCTCCTCTCGTTCTTTCAGCATATCTCTCTATTCCCTTTCTTCTCATGTACTCATCTCAATTGCTTCTGAAAGCATCTAGGATATTTGCCTCCAATTGCTTCCTGTAGTAACAAGGTTCACATTTAACTACGCTCTGGATGAAGAAATTTCACTTTATATTTTCCATTAAAGTTAATTTTTTAAAATTCACTCATGGGACACAGGCATCGCTGGTTGGCCAGCATTTATTGCCCATCCTAGTTGCCCTTGAGAAGGTGGTTGTGAGCTGCCTTCTTAAACTGTCACAGTTCACCTGCTGTGGGTTGCTCCACATACCATTAGGGAGGGAATTCCAGGATGTTAACCTAGCGACAGTGAAGGAACAGCGATTATATTCCCAAGTCATGATGTTGAGTGGCTTGAAGGGGAACTTGCAGATGGTAGCGTTCCCACGTAATTGCTGCCCTTGTCCTTCTAGATGGAAGTGGTTTTGAATTTGGAAGGTACCGTCTAAGGATCTTGTGGTGAATTTCTGTAGTGCATCTTATAGAGGTGGTGCCTCAGCCAGTCTCTTGGTGGCTCGTGGTGGTGTCTCGGCCCGGTCTCTTTTCAGCTCATGGCTGTACCTCCAGCACATGAGCGGGTCTTGCCCAAGCATTTTTCGGAGGTGCCAAGGGGAGATTGGGGAGGGGGCAGACTTAGCTGCAGCAGTGATGGCATCGTAGCCCAATGCAGGAAGAGCGAGCGATGAGGGAGTTCCCCCAGTATTTGCAGCGGCAGGGCGTTGAGAACAGACAGCTGAGGGCTCCTGGAGAGTGAGAAAGGCAAAGGCAAAGACAAAGACTGCTGAACTTTTAACTTAATTCCTTTATTTTTCTAGCTAAAATTAAGAAGGATTTTATGTTAACTATTACTTTATTTCTTTATTTTTCTATTTATTCCATGAAGGTAATGCTTAACTTTTTAACTCTGTTTCTGTTTAACTACTTCGTACCGAAGTTTTTTTGTACCTAGGTACCTTTGTAGCTGAGGTGGCGCTGTGTGTGACAACATTATACACTTTGAACTGTTCTCCTGTATTTCAGTACACGTGACAATAAAATCTAAATCTAAAGTTCGTACACGCTGCTGCTACTGCACATCAGCAGTGGAGGGAGTGGATGATTGTGGATGTAGTGCCAATCAAGTGGATTGCTTTATTCATGATGGTGTCAGGCTTCTTGAAAGTTGTTGGGTTTGTACCCATCCAGTCAAGTGGGGAGTATTCCATCACACTCCTGACTTGTGCCTTGTAGATGGTGGGCACGCTTTGGGAAGTCAGGAGGTGAGTTACTTACTATAATATTCCTAGGCTCTGACCTGCTCTGATAGCCACTGTATTTACGTGGCGAGTCCAATTGAGTTTCTAGTCAACGGTGACTCCAGGGAATATGATAGTGACTGAATCAGTGATGGTAACACCATTGAATGTCACAAGGTGGTGGTTAGATTGTCCCCTATTAGAGATGGTCTTTGCCTGACATTTGTGTGGTGTGAATGTCAGCCCAAGCCTGGATATCATCCAGACCTTGTTGCATTTGAACATGGACTGCATCGGTATCAGAGGAGCCGTGAATGGTGCAGAACATTGTGCAATCTCTAGTGAACATTCCCACTTCTGACCTTTGATAGAGGAAAATCATTGAAGAAACAGCTAAAAATGGTCAGACTGAGGACACCACCCTGAAGAACTCCTGCAGAGATGTCCTGGAGCTGAGATGACTGACCTAAAACAATGAAAACCATCTTATGTGTCGTGTATGACTCCAATCAGCAGAGAGTTTGCCCCTGATACTTGTTGAGTCCAGTTTAGCTAGGGCTCCTTGATGCCATACTTGGTTGAATGTGGCTTTGATGTTAAGAACTGTAATTCTCTTCTCACCTCTGGAATTCAGCTCTTTTGTCCATGCTTGAACCAAGGCCCTAATGAGGTCAGGAGCTTACTGGTCCTGGCAGAACCCAAAATGGGGATCATTGAGCAGATTATTGCTGTGCAGGTGCTGCTTGATAGTACTGTTGATGACACCTTCTGTCACTTTATTGATGATCAAGAATAGACCGATCGGGTGGTAGTTGCCTGTGTTGGAATTGTCCTGCTTTTTACGTACAGGATATACTTAGGCAATTTTCCACATTGTTGTGTAGATGCCAGTGTTGTAAATGTACTGGAAGAGCTTGACTAGGGGCATGGCAACTTCTGGAGCTCAAGTCTTCAGTACTATTGTCAGAATGTTGTCAGGGCCAGTACCTTTGCAGTATGCAGTGTCTCAAACCACTTCTTAATATCCCTTCAAGTGAATCAAGTAGTCTGAGGTTTGTCAGGTATCTGAAATCCTGGGGACCACTGGATGAAGCCAAGCTAAGCTTCATCCTTATCTTTTGCACAAATATATTGTGCTATTCCACCATCGAGGATGGGGATAGTTTTGGAGCCGCCTCCTCCAGTGAGTTGTTTAATCGTCCACCACCATTCATGAATGGATATGGCAGGACAGTAGAGCTTGGATTTGATCCATTGATTATGGGATCACGTAGCTTTGTCGGTCACTTGCTTTTCTGCTCTTTGGTGTGCAAGTAGTCCTGTTTCTCAGCATCACCAGGTTGGCACCTCATTTTCAGGTATGCCTGGTGCTGCTCCTGGCATGTCTCCCTGCACTCTCAATTTGAACCAGCATTATCCCCTGGCTTGATGGTAATGGTTGAGTGGGGGAATATGCCTGGTCAGGAGGTTACAGATTGTGCTGGAATAGAATTCTACTCCTGCTGGTGGCCCACAGCGCCTCATGAATGATGAGATCTTGAGTTGCTAGATCTGTTCAAAGTTTGTCCCACTTAGTGCCATACAACACAGTGGAGGTTATTCTCCAAAGTGAAGGCAGGACTTTGTCTCTACAGGGACCGTGCGGTGGTCACTCTTACTGATAGTGTCGTGGACAAATGCATCAGCAGCTGGCAGATTGGCGAGGATGAGGTCAAGTATGTTTTTCCATCTAGTTGGTTCTCCCACCATCATCCATCTTGATCAGTCGTGCAGCTGCCAAGTCACTCTTGGTGGTGGACCAGAGTACATTTTGTGCCGTTGCCACCCTCAGTGCTTCGTCCAAATGTTGTTCAACGTTGGGGAGACTGATTCATCAGCCAAGGGGTGATGATATGTGGTAATCAACTGGAGGGTTCCTTGCCCATGTTTAATCTGAAGCCTTGAAACCTCATAGAGTCCACAGCCAATGTTGAGGACTCCCAGGGCAACTCCCTCCTGATTGTATACCACTGTGCTGTCACCTCTGCTGGGTCTGTTTTGCCAGTGGGGCAGGACATATCCAGGGATGGTGATGGTGATGGTGATGCCTGTCCGGTATGATTCCATGAGTATAACTGGGAGGCTCTCCCAGTGTTGGCACTAGTTCCAGATGTTAACAAGGAGGATTTTGCAGAGTCGACAGGACCATTTCTGCTGTTGTCTTTTCCTGTGCCTAGGTTGACTCCAGGTGGTCCGTCCATTTTCATTTCTTTGTTGAGACTTCATAGTGATTGATACAACTGAGTGGGTGGCAAGGCCATTTCAGAGGGTAGTTGAGTGTCAACCACATTGTTCTGCATCTGGAGTCACGTGTAATCTGGACTCTCTGAGGATGGCAGATTTCCTTCCCTGAAGGACATTAGTGAGCTAGATCAGTTTTCTGATAATAGTTTTCATAGTCATCATTAGATTCTTAATTCCAGATTAGAATTTGAATTCAAATTCCACGAATGGCCATGGTGGGATTCGAACACAGGACCCCAGAACAATAGCTGAGTTTCTGGATCAATAGTCGAGCGGAAATACCACTGGGTCACTGCTAGTAATTATTACTAGTATTACAATTATTAATAACGATCTGGTATTTATTGCCCTCTAATGTAGAACTCAACCACCAGTGAAAATATTCTCTCATTGCTATGTTCCCGCCCATTTATAAGTTTAAAGACCTCTATCAGGCCCCCTCCAGATTTTCTTTTTTCCGGTGAAATAAGTCCAAGCCTGTTTCGTCTTTTCCAGTCGTTGTATTCCCTCAATTCTGTTGCGATCCTTATAAACCTTTGTTTTTTGTGATTTTTTTTTCCCCGTGGTGTTTTGGACCTTTTACTATATGGAGTTCAGAATTGTGTACAGTAATCAAAATGCAGGTTAATTCCAGTACATGTAGTGTACATGGCCTTTTGAAATCACCGATGGAATGAAAGTAGCAGCATGGATACAAAATTGGCTGAACGATAGAAAACAGTGGTTGAGGATAGATCTGTTTTCAGTCTAGAGAATGCTGCCTGATAGATTCCAGTGTTCAATACAGCTATTTTTTATCGCATATTATTGACTTGGACAAGGTGCAAGGCGCAATTTTAAATTGGCAGATGATGCAAGATTTCGAAGTGTAGTCAGGCAGATAATAATAGACTTGAAGAGGATGCAGACTGGTTGCTGAAATGGGAGGACACATGACTGATAAAATTCAATGCAGCAAAGTGTGGTTGATGCATTTTGGTATGAAGAATATAGAAAAAAAAGTTGCCACATTCCAAATGCTTCAATTATGAAAAGGATGAAAGAAAAATGAGAACTATGGATATTTGTAAACTTCCTTTGAAGATTGCACAATTGGGTTGATGTAACATATACTTAGCTTTATAGATGGAGGCATGGAAACACAAATGAGGAGGTTATACTAAAACTAAATAAACACTAGTTTGACCCAGCTTTTGTACAGCTTGCAAAGGACAAGATGAGGGTACAGAAGAAATTTAAACTAGTTTCGTGTATAAAGGATGATTGTTATATCAGCTGGAGAAGCTAGAATTAATCTATTTGCAACAAAGAAAGTTCAAAGGAAATTTAATGTCTTCAAAATCATAAACGTTTTCAATAAAGATAAGCTATTGAGATGACATGAGGAAAACGTCTTCTGCAGCAGTGATTAGAATTTGCAATGCCGTGCCTGACATGATAAAGGCAATGGATTCACTTGTGGCCTTCAACTGGGAATTGGACTTAGGGTACAAAAATGCAAGGATATGGAAAAATAATAAGGGAATTCACCAGATTAGATTGTTGTTTCATGCAGCTAGCACAGGTTCAATGAGCCAAAAAATGTCTCTTTCTGCTTTCTATTCTATAATTTCAGGGATGTCATTTGTGTGATTTTGCTGTGAACTTGTTCGTCTTCCTGAATTCTTGCCTGTTAAAATTTAAGCTGAGCAAACCACATTAAATTATGTAACATTATTTTATATAAATCATAGGCAGAACATCCTCACCCTGGCCAAAGATATTATGGCACAACACGTACTGCGTACCTGCCAGACAATGCTGAAGGAAGAAAGGTGTATAAGTTACTGAAGCGTGCTTTTGATCAAAGGCTGATCTTCACTGTTGGAACATCTAGCACTACAGGGAGAAGTAATGTGGTAACATGGAATGATATTCATCACAAAACAAATACAGCTGGAGGACCATCAATGTAAGTGTGTTATTAAAATAGACAATGTTTAACATTAACACCTGATAAATGAATAGGTTGCTGTAGTTCTAAAGTCTTTCCTTTTAACTATCCAGGGCTGATTTTAACACAATAATTCCCAAAAACAGGTGATGGCAGATAAGACTTCCACTTGTACATTTTGCATTAATGGAAAAAAAATTCAGTCAGAGGAATTTTAGACAGGGTGTATAATTAATCACTGCTGCCAGATGTTTTAATTCTGTTGGAAAGTGTTTTGGAGTATGCTTAAAACTTTAAGAATAAATGGCAAATTGAAATAAGAAAATAAATGCAAAATACTGTGGTTGCTGTAAATCTGAAACAAAAACAAAATTCATGCTGGACTCAAACTCTGTTTCTCTCTCCATAGCCCTGCTGAGTTTCTTTCAGCACTTTGTTTTTATTTGAAATCAGAACACGTTGGAAATGCCTAGCAAGTCTGGTAATATGTGGAAAGATAGAATTCACACCAACTCA
The DNA here is from genome assembly GCF_021869965.1 of Rhincodon typus. Lineage (NCBI taxonomy): Eukaryota > Metazoa > Chordata > Chondrichthyes > Orectolobiformes > Rhincodontidae > Rhincodon > Rhincodon typus. The sequence continues at coordinate 56,745,773 of NC_063332.1, read as the reverse complement.
GTAACATTTCTGACGAGGTATCCTCGAACTAAAGTGCTAATTCTGTTTGCCTTCATTGATGCTGCCTGACCTGAGTATTTCTGGCACTTTTGTTTTTACTTCATGATTTCAAGCGTTGCACTTCCATGTTTAAAACTTTAAATTGATTTGACAGATCAAGAGTGTGGTGCAATAATTTGAGGATGTTTTATCGCTCAGGATAAACGAGAGATTGAATGCGTTTAGCAGGGTAGTTGAAATATAGAAGCATATTTCAGCAACAACAGCAAAGATGGATTTGTTGTGATTTGTATAACCATGAAACACAGCTTCTCAGAGCTCTGTGTTTATACAATTGGAAAGATAGGATTTGTACCTGGAAGACTGGGCCATTTACATTTCAAATTATTGATTCAAACAGCCATAATATAATTGAGCCAGCCTGAGGAGCAAAATGGACCATCTTCTGTTCTTCACTCGTACGCTTGGATATATTGAACTGGAATTTTTAGGTTTCTTTCATTGCCAGCTTTTACGGTCTTAATTCAACCCAGCACTTTACAAGGTTGTAGCTGAATGAACAGGTGATAACTCAGATGTAGCATGTTTACCCTGCTCAGTGGCATCTGTTGGTTTCCCTGTTGCTGGACTCCATTCCCTGTTACTTCCACCACCATTGCACTTGCCTGCTTTCTAGCATTAAATATTGCATCTCAGCCTGCATTTCCCGGCCTAAAATATGTCTTGTTAAAGTTTTATCAGTATGTATCACCTCAGCCCGGTAGCATCCTTAAATCTCAAGTTGTTAACTCCATGATGAAGTCAAGCCTCAGCCATACAAAGTTTAGCTCAGCTGGTTTGTGATGCAGAGTGACACCTACAGGGTGGGTTCAATTCCCACACCAGCTGAGGTTAATATGAAGGATTCTCCTTCTCAACCTCTTACCCTGCCTGAGGAGTGGTGACTGTTGAGTTAAATGACCAGCAGTCATCTTTCCCTAATGAGAAAACAGCCCTATGGTCTGTAAGACAATGGTAACTTTATCCTTTTTATCAATCAGTAGCCACACTCTGAACAATAGTGTATTTAGTACAATAAGCTGTGTGGTCTTCAGGAAGGTTGAGAGAACTCAGAGGAAATTGTGGCAGAAAACAGAACAGTTGCTTGATGGCTATGCTCCTGCATCTGCTTTTGGGAATAAAAACAGAAACTGCTGGAAGACCAAACCATTTCTGTATCCATCAGAGAAAAGGAGGACTATGATGTCTTCAGAGAACATGCTCCAGTAGAGCAGGACACACAAATAAAAACAAAACACTGCAGAGGCCAGAGATTGGAAATGAAGACAGAAAGTGTTGGAAAAACTCAGCAGCATCTCATAGTGCCATATGTCTTTTCACCGTCACTTTTTCTAGTATTACTTAAGATTTCCACATTAGCCATTTGGACATCGGTCAGGATGGAACCTGCCCAAAGACCTTCTGGATAGTGAGGCAGCTGCAGCAGAGACCCACAAGTTTCCAAGACTATTTCAAGAGTACTTGCAAGCATGACATGAACACTGTAGACATCGATTATTGCACCTGGAGTCACCAGCTGACAAAAGCATGAAATGGTAATAATTCCTGTGGCTGGTTATACACTAGTACAATGATCACTGGCTACAGCAGCTTAGCAACAAGTGCCAATGCTGAAAACAACAACCCATAACATAACTTGGCAGCTTTGTTGTGGCACGCCTGGTAGAAATACCGCTCAAGAATTTACCATCATTGCCACCAACAAAGGTGCACTAAATGACAATGCTCCACATCAATAGATTGTTTACTGCATATCTATCATCTAAGGTTTTTGCAAAGATTTGTAGTTTGAATTGTGGGTGAGATTGTTGACTTGCTCGCTGAGCTGGCTTGTTTTCGTTCAGACGTTTCGTTGCCATGCTAGATAACATCATCAGTGAGGCCTCCGATGAAGCGATGTTGTTCTACTCCGCTTGGAATTTATACTGTCCGGTCCGTTATGGTGAGTTGTGTCATTTCCGGTTCTGTTCTGTGTGGGTTTGTATATGGGATCCAATTCTGTATGTTTGTTGATTGCATTATGGGTTGAGAACCGTGCCTGTAGGAATTCCCGTGCGTGTCCGTGTTTGGCTAGGGCTACTGTAGTTACGTTGTCCCAGTTAAACTGATGGCCTTCATTGTCCGAGCGTAATGATGATATTAAGGAAAGTTCACCATGTCATTTTGCAGCTAGCCGATGTTTGTGTATTCTGATGGCAAATTTCCTTCCTGTCTGTCCGATGTAATGTTTGTGGCAGTCCTTGTATGGTATTTTATAAACTACATTGGTTCTGCATGTCGTGGGTATGGGGTCTTTGATCCTTGTGAGTGTTTGTCATAGTGTGGCTGTGGGGTTGTGTGCTACCATGATTCCTAGTGGTTGTAGGAGTCTTGTTGTTAGTCTGTAATGTTCTTGATGTAGGGCAGTGTGACCAGTTTGTTAGGGTGTACTGTGTCCTCTTGGTGGTGTCCGTTTAGTGGGCACTTGCAGTTAAAGTTGTGGGGATATCCGTTTATAGCAAAAATTTTGTATAGGTGCTTTTCTTCTTTCCTGTGTAGTTCTGGCTTGTTGCAGTGATTCGAGGCCCATTTAAATAGTGTCCTAAAACAGCTTTGTTTGCAGACGTTAGGGTGGTTGCTGTGGAAGTTGAGGATTTGGTCAGTGTGGGATGCTTTCCTGTATACTGAGGTTTGGAACACCCTGTTGGTCATATGTTCAAACTTGACGTTCAGAAATGGAAGCTGATTGTTTTTTTCCTTCTTGTGAATTTGATCCTGGTGAATATGTTGGTGGGTCTCTTCTAGTTTGGTGTGTTTAATAATGACGAATGTGTCATCCACGTACTGAATCCACAGTTTAGGTTGAAGGAGGAGGAGGAGGGTAGTGTGTTCTCATCTTTGCATGACTGCCTCTGCAATGAGTCCAGAAATGGGTGGGCCATTGATCTGTTTGTATACTTGACCATTAAAGATGAAGTGTTTGGTGAGGCACAAGTCTAGTAGAGAATGTTGTCATTACTGTTGAAGCTGCTAGTCTGTGTTCCTACTTCCTCTAGTAATGTGGCCAGTGTTTCTTTGGCTAGTGGGATGGCAATCGATGTGAATAAAGCTGTGACGTCAAAGGATACCATAATCTCGTTGTCGCAGATTTTTATGTTCTTGAGGGTATTGAGGAAGTCTTGGGTTGAGTGAATGGAATGGGGTGATCTGTCGACTAGGTGTTTCTTGGCCAGTTTGTGTGAAGGTGTGCCCGCTATGGAGACAGTGGGTCTGAAGGGGATGTCTGGTTTGTTTACTTTAGGGAGACTGTAGAAGCAGGGGATGTTCGTGTCTTCTGGTTTCATTCTTATGTAGTCCGTCTTGGTTATCTGTCCTGTATCCTTTAGTCTCTTCAGTGTGTGGGTGATCCTATTACCTAGCTGCAGTGTTGGGTCTTTTGCCACCTGTTGGTACGTGGTTGTATCTGTGAGCAGTGCCTGTGCTTTCTCAACATAGTCTGGTTTGTTCATAATGACGGTCATGCGCCCTTTGTTCGCTGGTAGGATTGTGATGTTCTTGTTTTTCTTGACATTTTTCTAGTGCTTTTCCCTCTGATGCAGTCAGGGTGTCCCCTTTGTTCCTTCTGTGTAGCGTGGGGATTATAGTTTCTCGGATGGCTTGTTATGTTTCGTCCATGAGTCTGTTGTCTTTTAATGTAGTCTCCAGGGTGGCCATGAAGTCTGTTCTGTTCACATCTTTGTGGTTATAGTTCCGTCTGTGTAATAGGACAGCTTTCTCAGTTTCTGTGAGTTGTCTGCTGGATAGGTTTCTTATCCATGTGTCCGGTTTGTTGTTGTCCTTGTCTTTGTGATGGATCAGTTTGGTGAGTTTCTCCTGTAGCTTGTGTCTCTTCTTACTTTTGGTCTTATATTGTTTGATGGTGATGGCCTGTCCTAGGGTTGTAGTCCATTGCTGATCTGTAGTGTTCAGGTACTGTGTTTTTGGCACGAAATTGGGACGACATATTTGTCATCATTAAACACACCAAACTAGAAGAGACCTACCACCTCATCAATTATGTATTCACCGGGATCAAATTCACGAGAGAAGAAGAAAACAACAATCAAACAACTTGTCTTACTACATCGATAATTGCGCAAGCCAAACAGAGACATGCTAGGGAATACCTGGAAGCCTGGTATTCCAACCGGAACTCCATCAACAAACACGTTGAATTAGACCCTGTGTACAAACCACTGAGAAACAGAACTGGAAGTAATACCAACCAGAGATAGTAGGAACTGCAGATGCTGGAGAATCTGAGATAACAAGGTGTAGAGCTGGATGAACACAGCAGGCCAAGCAGCATCAGACGAGCAGGAAGGCTGACGTTTCGGGCCTAGACCCTTCTTCAGAAAAATTTTTCTGAATTTTTTTGAATTTTCTGATTTTTCTGAAGAAGGGTCTAGGCCCAAAACGTCAGCCTTCCTGCTCCTCTGATGCTGCTTGGCCTGCTGTGTTCATCCAGCTCTACACCTTGTTATCTCTGTAATACTAACCACCCCAGCAAACCCAGGCATATAAATAACACGCGGGACCCAACACTGACATTACACCGGCGGTGCACTGATGATGTTACCTAGCAGGATGATGAAACGTTTGCAACCAAACCCACCAGCTCAGCAAGCATGTCTACAACTTCAGGATTAAAGACCCCGTACCCACGACATGCAGAACCAATGTAGTTTACAAAATACCATGCAACGACTGCCACAAACATTACGTCGGACAGACAGGAAGGAAACTAACCATCAGAATACACGAACATCGGCTAGCAGCAAAATGACACAACATACTTTCCTTAATATCAGTACACTCGGACGACGTTGGCCATCAGTTTAACTGGGACAACATAACTATAGTAGCCTTAGCCAAACAGACACACACGGGAATTCCTAGAGGCATGGTTCTCAACCATAATGCAATCAACAAACATATAGAATTGGACCCCATATACAAACCCACACAGAACAGAACCGGAAATGACACAACTCACCATAACGGACCGGACAGTATAAATTCCAAGCGGAGTAGAACAACATCGCTTCATCGGAGGCCTCACTGATGATGTTACCTAACATGGCAACGAAATGTCTGAACGAAAACGAGCCAGCTTGGCGAGCAAGTCAACAACCTTATATCCATCATCTCTCAAAGTTGGAAGAATGCCAGCACACTGGTTTTCGACCCTTCCACCAACGGGAACGATTTCTTCTTATCTACTCGACTCCAAACCACTCATTTGAAGTCCTCTGTGAAATCTCCTATCAGTTTTCATTTCTCTAAAGGGAACTGTCTAAGCTTCACCAATCCATTATTATAATTGAGATTTTTCATATGTTTTTCTGTACCCTCTCCAATACCTTTGCATTCTTCTTGAAGTGGGGTATATAGAATTGAGTACAATAACTTAGAAGCACATTTCATGAAGACTCAACAAAGCTTCCTTCATTTTGTACTCAATGCCTCATCTGTAAAGCCCAGGATCGAAGCCTTGTTAACTGTTTTCTCAATCTGCCCTATCACCTTCATTAATTTGCACACCTATACTCTGTGAGTTTGGGCCTGGCTGAAAATAGTGGGCAGTGGGAGGATATCAGTTGAGACCCAAGCTTGAAGCCCTCACTTGCTCTTAAGTCAGAGAGACATTCCCTCTCTCTGTCTCACAGGAGCTGGGATTCAACATATGCCCAGTTTTGGGACAAAAATGAGTAATTCCTACAAAATTGTAAGCTAACTAGATGGTGAGTATCCCAGTGTGTGTGTCTGTTTGCAAAGAGCTGCATTCATTTGAGTTGATTGGTGAGCAAGTTTACTCTCTTCGTTCCAGTTTTCATTTCAAAGAAAGTGGTCTGAAAATAAATTTAAGGCATGGCAGGATAGCTCAGCTTGATGGAATACCCATTCTGCGTCAGGTGGGGAGTTGTGGACATTTCATGTGACTGAGACAGTGACATGTTGCCAACTTCAAAAGTGAATTCCAGGTTTTGGAATCCAAGTGGAGGTTGGTGTCACTGGTGCGTTCTTGAAGCTGAGACCTATATGGATAGCACATTCAACAATGTGGTCACCCCACAGATTACGAGCATGCAGGTAGAAATGGAATGTATAATTGGATAATCTAGAAAGACCTGGCACAAAGTTCAAGAGACTTGTGAATCTGTTTCAGTCACTAATCCGTTTTCTCCTTTGGATAATGATAAGAGCAATGGTCCATAAGAGCCAATGGTCCATGTGGCATTGCAAGTGGCTCAGCTGTACAAGTAGGACAAAAGAAATGTCAATGTGCAATAGTGGTAGACTGCTTGATGGATAGAGGAACAGATAGATGATTCTGTGTCCAAGCACATGACTCCAAGATGTAATGTTGCCTCCTTAGTTCCAGGGTCAAAGAGCAGTGCTCCCCCTTAATTCCTCTAATTTTCTTTCTGGCTGCACAAGCCTCTAAGGTCCACGTACAGCAGTGACTTCTGGAACTGGAAGTCGATGCTGCAGTTGGCAGGCCACCACTGATCACTGTATGCAGAATATAGCTGTAAGCACACAGCTTTGAGGGAACATTGCGAAGTGTCACAGGTTGTGGACCACATTGACACCAACAACATCGGTCACAAGATGGATCAGGTCCTGAAAATAGCATTTAGTGAGCTAGGCAAGACATTGAAAAAGCAAGATGTTTAAAGTGGTATTATCAGGATTACTCCCAATCCCACATGCGAGTGAGTAGAAATAGGAAGATTGAGCCTATGAACATGTGATTGAATAAATGGGTGCAGGAGAGAGGGCTTTAGATATCTGGGGTACTGTGACTGGATCTGAAGCACCTGCAGAAGAAGGATGGGTTACATATCAGTAGGAATGAAACTAATATCCTCACGGGGATATTTACTCGTGTTGTTGAGAATGCTTTAAACTAGCTTGTCAGATAGATAAGAACCTGAGAGTGAATTCAGATGGAATAAAATAAAATTGTTTACGGGAAGTATAGAAGCTGTCAATAAAAGGGAAACCAGTGTAAATCAGTCTTAGCATCAAGCAGGGTTAAGTGACAGAAGTATTAGATATGATAGGCAGATTTAGAAGCATTATATGTGAATGCACATAACATTCACAACCAGGTAGGTGAATTTATGGCAGTCATAGAAGTAAAAGAGTGTGATTTAATCACTATTATTGAGACATGGCTACAGGGTGACCAAGATGGAGATCTGCATATTCAACGTTTGGGAAGGAATAGGAGTGCTTCTAGTTAGAGACAGAATCAATATATAAAGGAGAAAGGGTTTCTGATTGGAAAAATTATAGAATTTGTTTGCGTGGAGCTAAGAAACATTGTAAAAGTTTCAATCGGTTTGTAAAAAGGAAAATGTGGGCCTATTCCAAACCGAAATGGGTTTATCATAAAATATAAGAGAAATTGCATTGAGGCTGAGGAAGACCCAAGATGTCTTCCTAAAATAATTATGATCCAGTAGTCTAGTACAAGTGTGGAACTTAAAGTTATTGTTATTAGTTATAAAACAAAAGTAATTGTTCATTATTAATTGTTCATTGATCATTGCTAGCCAGCCCAGCATTTATTGCCTGTTCCAAATTGTCTTGGAGAAAGTGATGGTGAGCTGGTTTCTTGAACTGCTGCATTCCAGGTGGAGTAAGGAAACCTACAGTGCTGTTATGAACGGATTTCCAGAACTTTTGACCTAGAGACACTAAAGGAATAGTGATATAGTTCCAAATCCGGATGATGTGTGACTTGAAGGGGAAACTTGTAACTGGTTGTGTTTCTGTGCATCTGCTGCCCTTTGTCTTCTCGTAGTGGAGGTGGATTTTGAAGGTGTTGTCATAGGAGCCTTGGTGTGTTACTACAGTGCATCTTGAACATGGTATACACATGATGGATGGGATTCAAATCAAACAGACTACTTGGTCCTCGATGGTGTCCAGCTTCTTGAGTGTTGGTGGAGCTGCATCTATTAAATGGAGAGTACTCCATTAAGTTCCAGACTTGTAGGTGGTTGTCAGACGTTGTGGAGACAGGAGGTCACTTACTCACTGCAGAATCCCTAGTATCTCACTATTTATATGGTTAGTCCAGTTTCTTGTCAACAGTACCCCTGAGAATATTGATAGTGGTGATTCAGCAATGGTAACATGTTGGATAGTTGGATATCATGTGATGATGGTTAGATTCTTTATTGTTAGAGGTGGTCATTGCCTGCCATTTGTGTGGCACGAATGTTTCTTGTCACTTTTCAGCCTAAATCTGATATTGTCTAGGTATTGTTGCATTTGGACATGCACTGCTTCAGTGTATGATGAGTCATGAATGGTGCTGAAAATTACATCCCCATTTTTGATCTTATAACCAGACAGCTGAAGATGGTTGGGCCTGGAACAGGGCTGTTTTGGTGCGGTGGTAGTGTGACCACTCTGAACCAGGAGGCCTGGGTTCAAGTACCAACTTCTCCAGAGGTGTGTCATAACATCAGTGAACAGGTGTATTAGAATATATCTACTCCTGAGGAAACCATGCAGAGAAGTCCCAGGGCTGCGATGACTGACTGACTGACTGACTGACTGACTGACTTCCAACAGCAACAATTTTCCTTTGTACTATGTATTGCTTTTGTAACCAGTGAGGAGTCACCCCCCCCACCTCACTTCCAACCCCCGATTCCCATTGACTCTAGTTTTGCTGGGGCTGTTTGTTGCCATGCTTTCTCATTAATAGTAATCCCCAGGATGTTAATGGGGAATTCAGTTATTGTAGTGCCACTGAATGTTAAGGGAGATGTTTAGCTTCTGTCACATTGGGGATTGAGACAATGATTATTTTCAACAGCTCATCTATTAAATTCAGTTGTTCAGTTTGGCTTATAGTAATGTAATAAATCTGTAGTAATCTGTGCTTTTAGAAACTGCATTCAAAATAAGATTTTGAATTAAAAACAGAGCCTGGTTGCATTAATATTACCTACCACATTTTACTTCATGGGCTCATGTAATGATATAGCTATTGTAAAGCAAAACTGCTTCAGCAAAACATGGTCATCAAAAGCATGGAAAACTGACAGGTGGTTTGTGAACAAACAACCTAATTGCACAGACTGCTTCACGCTATATGGCATTTAAACATTTTAAATGCGTGTAGTCAATGACAGTTATTCTAAAGATACATTTCTAGCCTTTCAAAGTCACTATCCAGCCACTACAGTATTTCGATTACACAGTCTCTCCTGGTGTATTTTGTTCTCATTAATAATCTTGAGACCTGCGTTACAAAACTGTCTTGACAAGAGTAAATGTTTTACGTGAGATGATCATGCCAAATGTATTTTGTCAGGACGTGCAGACTCTGCACGTATTTTCGGCCATCATAGAGGATTGTCATCAGCAGCATGCAAAAGATGTTGGCCAATAATAGTCAAGCTAGTGTGTGCTCTTACCTTTGCAGGAAATCAAGCTATTAAAAAGAGACTTAACAAAATAAGGAGAAACTATATCCAGAGACAGGAGTTATGGTAATCAGGGAGCACAGATTTAAAGTGCTCAAAAAAAGAAACAACTATGTGAAATACAGTTGTGATTTATATAGAGTTGAGCTGATTTTTGACCCATGTCTGTGATTGTACTGTCATGTGAAATAAAATATCTTGGTTCCATTAAAAATATTGTTCTTTTTTCAGGTTTGGGTATCCTGATCCAACCTATCTGGCACGAGTGCAGGATGAGTTGAAGGCCAAAGGCATTTACTGAAATATGATGTGGAGGTGCCGGTATTGGACTGGGGTGGACGAGGTCAGTAGTCATGTGACACAAAGTTATAGTCCAACAGGTTTATTTGAAATCACAAGCTTTTTGAGCACTGCTCATTCGTCAGGTAGAGTGCTGACTTCAGCTTACGAAGGAGCAGTGGTCTGAAAGCTTGTGATTTCAAATAAACCTGTTGAACTATATCCTGATGTCATGTGACTTTTGACCTTATACTGAAATACACCAATTACAATGGTTGAGTAAAATAATTCTGTGTATTTCGGGAATTACTGCTCCACGTGGATTTCAAAATGATTTTATTAACAGCAATCCTTTTGGTCCAGCTTTGCCTCATGCAAAATTGTTTCTCAAAATACATTTATGTATAATCATATTCAAAATATTGTAATTTAATTTTGCTCAGTAGATGTATGAAGATTTTTAACTTCCACCTGTCAGATATTTAACTGGGATGTGTTTCCACGTATTATGTAAATATGGTTAAGTATTTTATGTTGTTGAAACCATTGGATCTGTAAGGGCGTGCATTTTGTCACTTCCATCTGGAAAGTCATTTCTTTATTTCAGGCCCAAGTACAAAACCAAACTTCAGGCCATCTTCCAAGTGTTTGTAACCAATGGCATTTAAATTTCTGCTGAAAAGCAGAAAGAAAGTAGATTCAATCAACACTGCAATGAAAGCTGTCAGGGGAGAGAGAAAAACTGAAATTACAAAACTACATCAGCTGCCTATGGCGATTTTCATGAGTTGCTCTTTCCAGTCTCTGCACCGCAGTCCCTCTTCACTCATCTGGACTTTCCTTTCACTCCAGAGAAGTTATAAAATGAACTCATCCATACAGCACAATGCAGCTCGGAGCATAGAAATAGGCAGTAAAAAAGTAGAAAAAAAAATTCACACCAAGAATAGGTTAGTAAAAATCAAGGAAGGCGATCAATATTGAAAGAGTAATAATAATTAATAATGAAACAGCACTTGAAGGCATTTCCTTGGCATCATTATTACAACCTAGATCCACATAGCTGGACATTTCAATTAATCATAATTTAACTTGCCTGAGTGCTTTTCTTTGGATATTTAAAATTACTAGGAGAAATTGAATTTTCCTGAAGAAACCAAATTGTGATCTGTAAGCTGATGCTGAAACAGTTAAAAATTCTGGTGTAATTGGCAGCCACTGTGAACAGTGATATTTTATAGTAGATTAATAAGATTTTGGGAAACTAGGAAATTTATTAAACATCTGGAAGAATATCACTCATAATTCATGTACATTATTTTCATTTTGAGCTTCCATATCACAAATGTAAGGTATGTTTCTTGTATCATTGACCTTAGTGCTACCACATTTAATTGGAATAATTGCTATTTAAGACCATATACAAACTGTATGCTTGAACTTGTCTTTCTAGTTTATAAATGCTCAGTCACTGGATTGAATCACTGCTTTAGTCTTGCTATTCCATTACATATAGTCTGTTCTGAAGTAGTGCCCAGAATCTTTTGTTAACTGGTAGAAAAATTGGTGTTGGATTATAGAGAATTGCCTTTGAAATGCTGTGTGATTGAATCAAACAAGCACTTGCAGCAATTTCAAATTCCTCTCTGCTATTTTAACTGTTCCTATCTTCATCCAGAGTATTTACCTTAATATCTGATTGTGATATCCTGATGTATTCATCCCAATTTAAAAGTTGCATCAGCTTGCATATTTTGAAATTATGTCTGTGGCTGCATTAAATGCAATAAAAACAATGCTGGTGCCAATGCCCTACCTTACTACAATAAATTTCCATGCTTTAAAATAAATTTGCATTATAGACAATCTTGTGTTTTATATTGTATTTTGTGTATTTTAAATTATTGAAATTTAGGATCTGTGTATTACATTTAAAAATACTTTTTCCTCAAAGATTAATCTTCAGGATATTGGAAGAAACTTGCAAAACACTATTTTCATATTTGTTCAGTTATCATTCAGTGAAGTTCATACACCAATCTATTCAACTCTGATTTTAGCTGGAAAAGCAAACAAATCAGTCAGCCATGGTAAGTTATGAAAAGGCTTGTTATGGATGAGTTAATCCCAAAGCATTTGATATGTATGAGAATTTGTGTTTTGCAGTTCAACTGGAATCATTGTTAATAGCAGCTACCATAAGATTCATTTGAAGAAATGGATAACAATTTATACTGGTTTCAGTATATTCCAAACCGATGCTAAAATGGAAAAAAAAAACCACAGAATTGCTAAGAGATAAAATAGTCTTGCTTTTTAAACTCAAAGACAGTAACAGTATAATTTATGTCTGGCAGTGTCTGCTGACACCTGCAACTGTGCATTTGTACTAATCTAGAAACAAGCACGCTCATGATTCCAAATCCAATACATTGTGACATATGTGATCCATTTGGGAAATAAATATTCCAGAGTACACAACATCTCTCGAAGTCAGACAGAATTGGAAAAGGATGTCTGCACAGAATGATGTATAGACATAATGACAATACTGTGTCAACATAAGGTGACTAAATAGGATCTTGAAACAATAGTTGCGTTCAAGTTGAATTGATCAGTTTAAAATTGCTCCATGCCAATGCTGCAGAGTCTCATGATCTTTCACCTGTATGACAAAATGGAAGTGCAGTTGTCTTCTAGAACAATTCTCTTAACGATAACTACTCCTTCGTTGCCCTGACTTCTAAAAACAAAGGGGACATTAATCAACAAGGATTTCCAATGGGGATACAATCTGATAGCACCAAGTGAAGACTGTTGACCATGAAGAAAATACAGGAAACATCCTCTCAGTCATGGTGTTTTTATGTTTTGGTCGTGGGTGGGCCAGGCGAGTTGGGGTGGGAAGTTCACAGGACATGCCTGTGTTGCATTGGCAGAGACCTCTGTGTGGCTTGCGGAGAAATTTGTCTACTTGTCCTTACCCCAGTAGGGTACGCTAACTTTGAGGGCATTGATGGCAACCCAGCAGCTTTATCCAATGTGCCAGGGTCCAGTAGTAGCCTCTACTACCGTCAAATGAATCACCAAGTTTGTAAGGCAATGGATTTTATCTGCTCTCCCATTTTTCTCTCATCAATTTTGATATGACTGATTGCTCTCATGGGGAAAAAGAATCAAAGGAATCTCCTGAGAGAATTGGGCATTTACTGGTGAAAAGAGAAGTGTGAAGAATTGGAAAGTGCAGCAGGATCTACTGTGTCTGCAGCCACGTAGAAAAGTAAGGATGAATACCAGCTAGAGTATTATAGCACTCTATCAGTCAAATATTTTGTTGAAAAACCTTACCAAGGTTTGGTAAGTGTGGGTATACAGAGGGCTTTGGGTGTCCTTGAATGATCAAAGTTAACATTCAAGCACAACAAACAATTAGCAAGGAAGTGATGTTTTGGCGTTTATGGCAAGCACATTAGATTATAGCACCAAGGAAGATTTGTTGCAGTTATAAAGTGTTTTTGTGAAACCATGCCGACAACAGTGTATTCACCTTTGGACTTTGCACCTAAGGATGTAAAAATTTCCCTAAGAAGGGTGGCCACAAAGGTTCACTAGATTGCAATAGATTCCTACTATTCAACAACAGACCAGGCTCTGTAGATTACATGGCTTACTTTTCCTTGTATTTCTTAAGTTCTTATGTAGTGTACCTTCTGATCTTGGTGGTTTTGCTTCATTAATGTCATCTTTTCTGTCATCACACAATTACAGGAACAATGTTATAATTTACTTGCTTTTTGACAGTGCTGTGTCCCTTCAGGAGCCTTACTCAAGGAAAAGGATCATAGCTTGAGTGGACACCGAGGTGAAGGTGGAAGTGTGGTCCACTGGAATGGTAGCCCAAAGTAAAGAATTTCCCACCAATCATTACTGCCATGACTTTTCCCCCTTAGCCATGGTAAAGTGCCAGAAAATGCCCACAATGACACTGAATCAACGATTCATGGTGAGTGCATAACAGATTCGTTATGTTGGTTCTGGCTTGTGAAGCTCCACACCGTTTTTGAAAATCATACAATGATGGATTTGGGTCATATTGCGCTGTTTGTTGATGTTGAATGTTATTTTGAGTAACTCTCTGTAGAATGCATATAAGTACAATCGATGCAGCTGAATTGAATGATTCACTGATTTAATGGTCTGGATTTTGTGGTGCATGGTAAAACGATGGCACTTGTTACTGATCTTGAAAAAAAACTGCTCACACAGATTTATTGATCTTTATGTTCACCTTTTGCAGAATAAACTTGAATTGAGGGGCTTTCCAAGTGTCACGCAACAGCAATGTCATCGTGCAAAAATGTTTATCCTGTCGCATCAATGTAATCCCACAGACAAAAACAGGAAGTGAAATACATTAATTATCCTTCCTTTAAGTTTTACGAAGTTAAATAAATGATTGGGATGTACACAGTGAAATATCAAAACTTCAAAAAAGGGAATGTTGGAAAAAAAGGTTTTCCATTCCGAAAGAAAAATGTTACATATCTTGAATTAGTCTTTCAGAGTCAAAGAGATTGTTTATAAGTAGTTTAGGTGTATGCTATTGTAAAATAAATTACACCTTAATTATAATGCATAACTTCTTCAGTTGGGGCGGGTGGGGGGCAGTAACAGCTATATTACAACAGAAAAAGGGGAATTCTTAATGCTTCTCTGATTTCTAAGTGATTGCAGTTTGGGAGGTTCAATGACGCACCTTTTTCAGACCTATAGAATGGCTACCAGCAAATTCTGGACATCCGAGTTTGCTTACAGTCCAGAGGTGACTGTACCTGTTCTCTGCGTTGCCCAGAATTGGACACAATACTCCAACTGAGGCCAGATTAGTTGTCATAACTTCTAATTCTTGCCAGAAAAAAAAATTATTTCATATTTATCTACCACATGCGCCCCAATTTAAGCCTCTTGAATTCTATTACTATCCTCAGTTCACTGATCAAAATGTGGACTCCTCTACACTGGCAAGATGAAATGCAGAATGGGTGACTCTTTTGGAGAACATCTACGTTTTGTCTGTAAAAATCACCCTGACCTTCCAATTGTCTGCCACTTCACACCACCATGTTCCCTGGCCAAACATCTGTGTTGCGCGCTTGCTGCAGTGCTGCAGTGCTCCAGCACTCCAGTGAGGCTCAGCACAAACTTGAGGAACAGCATCTCATTTTCTGCCTGGGGACCCTGTAGCCTTCTGGACTCAATATCAAGTTCAATAATTTTACAGCTTGTCCTTAATTGTTAAATGTCAACCACATTGCAGTGGGTCTGGAGTCACAGGTAGGCCAGACCAGGTAAGGATGGCAGTTTCCTTTGCTAAAGGACAGTAGTGATCCAGATGGGTTTTTCCCCACAATGGACAATGGTTTCATGATTGCCATTAGACTCTTAATTCCAGATTTGTTTTGTGAATTTTTTGAAATTATGCCAAATCATGTAAAATGCCCTTTGGCACCTCCCACACCAGGTCCTATCATGACATGTGTCAATAAATGTGGAGCTGGAAAAGCACAGCAGGTCAGACAGCATCTGAGGAGCAGGAAAGTCATTCATTCACAGGATGAGGGTGTCACTGGCCAGGCAGCATTTATTGCCTATTTGTAAATGCCCAGAGAGCCATTAAGAGTCAACCACATTGCTGTGGGTCTCAAGTCACATGTAGACCAGACCAGGTAAGGATTACAATTTCCTTCCCTAAAGGATATTAGTGAATCAGGTGTGGTTTTCCAACTATCGACAATGGTTTCATGATCATCATTAAAATCTTAATTCCAGATTTTTTTTTTATTATTGAATACAAATTCCACCATCTGCCATAGTGGGATTCAAACCCAAGTTCCCAGAACATTATCTGGGCCTCTGCATTTAAAGTCCCAGTGATAATACCACGAGGCCATCACCTCCTCCTCAAAGTTTCGAGCCAAGACCTTTCGTCAGGAGTCCTGACACAAAGGGTTTCGGCCTGAAACATTGACCTGTGTGCTCCTCATGCTGTCTAACCTGCTGTGCTTTTCCAGTTCCACATTTATTGACTCCAGCTTCCAGCATCTGCAATCCTTACTGTCTCCTGTTATGACATGGGTTGCTTTTAGCACAGCTAACCCATTTTCACCTTCTAGCTTTTCTTTTTAAAAATCAAAAGAATTGTGGATTCTGTAAGTCAGAAACAAAAACAGAAGTTGCTGGAAAAGCTCAGCAGGTCTGGCAGCATCTGTGAAGAGAAATCAGAGTCAATGTTTCAGGTCCGGTGACCCTTTCACAGAACCTTGAGTCACCGGACCCGAAATGTTAACTCTGGTTTCTCTTCACAGATGCTGCCAGACCTGCTGAGCTTTTTCAGCAACTTCTGTTTTTGTAGCTTTTCTTTTTCCCTGACTTCGTATAAACAATCCCTGTCTCTAACCTTCTTAGCAGCGTCCCCCACCCCGTCATCACAATAAATGCTACCTTTTCCTCGCTGCTTCTAGTTCTGAAGGAGGGTCATTAGACCGGAAACATTAACTCTGTTTTTCTGTCTCCATAGATGCTGCCAGAACTGCTAAGTTTCTCCAGCAATTTCTGTTTTTGTCTCGTAGTTCACAATATTTCCAAGTTTGTCTATATTTTTTGTATTCATTCATAGCATGTGAGCATCATTGGCTGGGCCAGCATGTATTGCTTGTCCTTAATTGTTAAATGTCAACCACATTGCAGTGGGTCTGGAGTCACAGGTAGGCCAGACCAGGTAAGGATGGCAGTTTCCTTTGCTAAAGGACAGTAGAGATCCAGATAGGTTTTTCCCCACAGTGGACAATGGTTTCATGATCGCCATTGGACTCTTAATTCCAGATTTGTTTTCTGAATTTTTTGCAATTTTTTGAAATTATGCCAAGTTAATTCATTAATGTATATTGGGTGGTATGATGGCTCAGTGGTTAGCACAACAGCCTCAGAGTGTCAGGGACCCTGGTTCGATTCCAGCCTCAGGCGACTGTGCGGAGTTTGCATGTTCTCCCCGTGTCTGCGAGAGTTTCCTCCAGGTGCTCCAGTTTCCTCCCACAGTCCAAAGATGTTTAGGTTACATGGATTGGCCATAGTGTCCAGGGATGTGCAGGCTAGGTGGATTAGCCACAGGATTAGGGGTTGGGTCTGGATGGGATGCTCTTTGGAGGGTTAGTGTGGACTCAATGGACCAAATGACCTGCTTCTTTCACTTCCCCCCGCTTCAGGATTCTATTTATGTCAAGAAAAGTAGTGGTCCTGATACTGACCCCTGGGGATGCCCTCTATATGTATGAGAGGGCAGTTCTGAATATCTTGTACTGAACTTGAAATGTAAATTCCATTTATCTCCATACATGCTGCCAGACCCACTGAATTCCTACACCATTTTTAATTTCATTTCAGATTTCCACCATCCATGTTATTTTGCTTTTATTATGGCTCTATACAACCTTCTCCTGTTCAAAGAACAATTTTTTATTGAGTAATAAAGTGGCTATTCATGTTTTATGGCTATTTTAAGCAACTGCTTCCATAAGCCTATAAATTGGTTATAGTGCTGAATTCAAACATTTGACTTTCATTTACTTTGTTTATTATACATAGAAGGAAAATTTCCCTGGGTACTTACCTGGTTTAGAATATCCAATGTGGTCAATCTTTTTTTTCCTTTTTTCATTCACGGGATGAGGGAGTTGCTGGAGTTGCCCATCCCTAATTGCCCAGAGTTTAGTTAAGAGTCAGGCACATTGCTGTGGGTCTGGAGTCACACGTCAGCCAGACCAGGTAAGGATGGCGGTTTCCTTCCCTAAAAGGCATTAGTGAACCAGGTGGGTTTTTCTGACAATCGGCAATGGATTCACAGTCATCATTAAATATTTAATTCCAGATATTTATTGAATTCAAATTCCACCATCTGCCGTGGTGAGATTTGAACCTAGGTCTCCAGAATGTTATCTGGGTCTCTGGATCAGCAGTCCAGTGATAATACCACAAGGCCATCACCTCTCCATTAAATTTGAGATCATGAGCTGAAATACTAGTTTAGCCTGTGTTTAGTACCATTTTGGTTAAGGAGTTGAAGCTAGTGCTAGAAGAACGAGAGTGTAAAGCTGCTGATTGTAACTTAAAATGCTGGCTAATCCTCATGAAGATTGAATGCATTTTGCACTCAACATTTGACTGAACAGCCACCGCTATAGACTTTGAGCATTCTTTAAAAAGTGTAGCAACTTTTACTGTTAATTTGCTGCTAGAGATATAAAGAAGACTTCAAAATCAAGTTAGACAACTTACTGGGAAATTTTGCCAAGACTTAACCATGTTTTAGCAAAGATTTGTAGCACAGATTATGGGTGAGGTTGTTGACTTGCTCGCCGAGCTGGCTTGTTTTTGTTCAGACGTTTTGTTGCCATGCTAGGTAACATCATCAGTGAGGCCTCCAATGAAGCGATGTTGTTCTACTCCGCTTGGAATTTCTACTGTCCGGTCTGTTATGCTGAGTAGTGTCTTTTCCGGTTTTGTTCTGTATGGGTTTGTATATGTTTGTTTGTTTGCCTTATGGGTTGAGAACCATGCCTGTGAGAACCAAGCATGGCTATGTTTGGCTTGAGCTACGTTGTCCCAGTTAAACTGATGGCCTTCATTGTCCGAGTGTACTGATATTAAGGAAAGTTCATTGTGTTATTTTTATTTTGCTGCTAGCTGATGTTTGTGTATTCTGATAGCTAGTTTCCTTCCTGTTTGTCTGATGTAATGTTTGTGGCAGTTGTTGCATGGTATTTTGTAAACTATATTGGTTCTGCATGTTGTGGGAATGGGGTCTTTAATCCTTGTGAGTGTTTATCAAAGTGTGGCTGTGGGTTTGTTTGCTACCATGACTCCTAGTGGTCTTGGGAGTCTCGTCAGTTCTGATATCTTCTTTATTAGGGTAGTGTGGCCAGTATGTTAGCGCATACTGTGTCCTCCTGTTGTCTGTTTAGTAGACACATGTGGATGAAGTTACGGGAATATCCGTTCATTATGAAGAGTTTGTATAGGTTCTCTTCTTTCCTGATGATGTTACCTAGCATGTTGACGAAACGTCTGAATGAAAACAAGCCAGCTCGGCGACCAAGTCAACAACCTCAAGACTTAACCAACACTATCAACATTTATTACAAAAGCTTTGAAGATTTCAGCTTTAAAATATTTGTGTTGGGATGCTCTACTTCACCAGGAGAAAGTTTATAAAATTATGAGAGATATGGATAGAATGTTTTGTCAGTCTTTATCTCAGGGTAGAAATGTTAATTACTAGGGGATGTAGATTTAAGGTAAAAGGGAAAAGTTTAAAGGAGGTGTGAGAGGTAAGTATTTTACACAGAGGGTAGTGCCTGGAATGTGCTGCCAGAAGAGGTGGTGCAGGAGGATACTGTAGCAATGTTTAAGAGGCTTCTTGACAGATACGTGAATAGACAGGGAATAGAGGGATGAAGACTGGGTAGAGGCAAAAGGTTTTTAGTTTAGAAAGACATTGTGTTGGTGCAGACTTGGTGGGCCGAAGGGCCTGTTCCATTGCTGTACTGTTCTTTGTTCTAAAGGGCATGTTTGGTCATAGGCATCTTGCTCAACTTTCCACTTGATTTACAGGAGGACTTGGAGAAGGGCTTGAAGCCATATAAAACAGCATAGTTGCTGCATGTGAGATTGAAAGAGATACAGAAACGAAGGTGGAGTCCTTGGCCTTAATGGG
Source organism: Rhincodon typus (assembly GCF_021869965.1). Taxonomy (NCBI): domain Eukaryota; kingdom Metazoa; phylum Chordata; class Chondrichthyes; order Orectolobiformes; family Rhincodontidae; genus Rhincodon; species Rhincodon typus. Next base: position 56,726,192 of record NC_063332.1, on the reverse strand, counting down.
TTTGTAATATCCTTCCTCCTCCAGGCTCCCTCTAACAATGCCTCCAGTGATGTCTGAGAATTTAGGTTTCCATTTCCTTGACCCTGGAGATGTGCTGCTTTTTATCAGCCAGACTACCCCAAATCTACAGTGACGTGGAACACCCACAGACTGATCCATGAAAAGTAAGTTTAATCAGAGGCAGGGTTCTCTGCAGGGTTTAACACTTCCTGGCCAATTCCAATCACGGCAATCATCAATTAACCACAAAATTGTGTTCTAAAACCAGACTTTGATACAGACATGAGTGCTTAAGCAAGGCCCAAATGCAAAAATCTGGTTTTCCAAGTTCTTGGCTTGCCCTTTGTTCTCATTTGAGAGATCCTTTCAGACACCCACACCCAGTGATTCACCACAGCATTAACATGTAACTTCCAATCCACTTGAACTTCCCTACAGTCTGCACATAGTTTTATACAAATTACAAAAAAAATTTCCTAAGATATTGTAATTTTACAAGATTTTAGATTCTGACATAGATTTAATGCAATCCTTTGAGTTAAGGCTCATGTTTCCAAAACACATTAAACTATGCAGAAAATCATATTTTGGAATAGCTATATAAATATGGTTTAATTGATAGCTCACTTGTTGGGTGCACCTCAACACTTCCAAATGCACAACTGGAACCACACAGACACAGAAAAATCACCAGAAAGATTTCTTTTTAATTAAGCATTTACATCAATGATTGATCAAAACAGTTTGCAAACCAGCAAACAAAACTCCAAATAAAGAGAAATTAAACAGCGACAGGAGTTGAAGTTCTAATTAAAAGCAATGTGAACCAAGTACAGAAAATATTTGGCCTCTGTATTTTTGGCAATATTTACATCATGTACATTGATGTTGTTGTTGACAGTATCTTATATTTCTAAGGCACTGAAAGCTAAGGTACTGAATTACAATTACATCTGTTATGACAGCTGCTCTGCATTTTGTATCAGATTTGAAAGGAAAGCATGAAAGGAACAAAATACCTGGAACTGAACACAGTAGTGGTGAAATTGATCTTCAACAGCAGTACAGAATAAGTAATAGCAAAAAAAAAACAGGCTGTTTTATATCTTGCTCGGTTTCCTTTCCTAGTCAATTTCACCCTCTGATTCAAATGGAAGCGAAAGCATTAAGTTTTACATTTGTGTGCACTCTGTTTAAGTACTGTGTAATTAGCAATGTGAACTTATATGATGAGATAAAATAGGGTAAGATTGGTCTTAGGCACAGCACACAACAGGCTACAAGGAATCAATGTTGCATTTCACAATGTCTGATTTAAAATGGTGTGGGGTAAATGGACTGCCAACTGACTATCACCCGACTTGCATTTCTGACAAAGATCAATTTTAATTCCAAAGATGACTAATGATAGAAATATCAAACAGTAAAGGATAGATTACACTTTTGGATGCGTTTCTAATCTTCTGATGATGAAACTCACAAAATAATAACATCTCTAGCTTTCAGATGTTGACTTATTATTGGACCATTTTTCTAAACCTGGAACATACTTTCTGCAGTTAACATACCGACATATTAAAAGGACTGAGGAGATAGACAGTATTTTACCTTTTGGTGACAGCAGTTAGCTCGATGATTTTGATGTCCTTGCACTTCCTAGCATGCAATAATTATCACTAACACCCTCTCAAAATCATTAAGATAGCAAAACTGAAATGTCTTAACATTTACATTTGAAATCAAATCTTTACTTTGCTAGATTCTGTTGTTTCTCTGATTATCTCCATTTGGAACATATAACGGGTATTATAAAACAAATAACTTTATGTTTAATATTATCGTGGGCTAGTTCAAAATCTGAACACAGATGAACCCAACCTTGTTAGGCTTCATACATGAAACTGAAAGGATCAGTTCACTTGGATCTTGTTCTAAACCCCCATCTTTTATCTTGTTAATCACGTGGCAGCTTTTAGTCTGGTTTTCTATGTGGAATGCTGAAATCATTCTGAAAACAAACTATTTTGACTGGATAATCCATCGGTAAGTGCAAGGTTGATTTTCATTAAATTTATGGGAAAAAAAGCTCCGTTAAATCATAGGAACAGTAAAAGTAACAAGCCATTCAGCCCTAAGTAATTGAGGTAAAATCTGACTTGGGCAGTTGTGCAAAACCAGGTTATAGAGGTTTGCCAGGCCATTTCACACGCTGCCTGACACCACAATGGAAAAGACAATTCAGCAGGGTGTGAAAACAGGCTGTTAAAACTTGTTTTCACTAATTTTGTTTTTAATTTAACTACAATCACTTAAAGCTACAGAATGTCATGCAAATAATTGTGTATTTTTTTCGAATATCAGTTGATCACCATTTCATGAAAAACTAAAAAGAATTCTGGCAGTAATATCGGGACAAAAACAATGGTCCAGGTTGTTAGCTGAGATAGGATCTACACTCTTGACACGCTAGCCCATCAACCACACAATCCTATCACATTATGCTATAACACCCAAGCATGATAGCAGGTCTGCAGGGACTGAAATGCGCACAAGAAAGCACAGCCGAGTGATAAAATTGTAATGTTATTGAAAAGATAATTTGACATGTACATCACTAGATCCAAATTATTTTGAAAAAATATAATTTCTCAGCAGTTTTACCATAAAATATACTGCATTGCTCATGCAACATTTTAATCAGATAGTTTCTCAAAACATGTAGCAATGGATCACTCTATCTGCTTGTGTGCTAAGCATACATCCTTAACCTCTTAGACTGCAGTTACACTATACAGTTTGTTTACTGTAGGCAACTAACTGCAACAAACAAAAATAGAACTTTACAAATTGCACTCTTTTAGGCTAGAGGTAGCTCATTTTGTACCTCATTACATGGGTGGATAGAGCACCGTTCCTCTATTGGTTTTTCTTCTTGTTAGGAGGACATAAGCTGCTGTTTGTTTTTCATGTATGGTCAGAGGAAAGTTATTTCACTTCAGTGTGGCCAATGGGCATCCACATCATTACTGACACATCTCAGGTGCCCAGGTGCATGAGCAAACTGTGACTACTGCAGCCCTCTCTGAGTGGGAGATGGAAGCAATGGTTGGACCCAGAAAACTCCTGCAGCATGACAGCCGTGGTGATCTATAAAAAGGAGTCTGAGGAGAAATGCAACGAAAAGTTTGAGATCCAGACCAAGATGCCCCCATTCTACACCACCCAGCCCTAAAAGGTAAAATGCTTAATCTTCACATACAACATTCAAGAGTTATGTCAAAAACCATCTTTTCAACAGAAGAACTGAAACATAATATGGAGAAATCAAACCAAATACATATGTAAGTTATATTCTCTCCCCTGACGTAGATGTAAAATCATAATCTAAAACTTAGACCATTTCTAAGATGTTCAGTGACTAGCAAAGGTTCCTGTTATTCAATGCGGAGGCCTTTTGTTTATCAGCATTAGTCTGACCTACAATATGTGAAACACACCAAGACATTCCAAAATAATGAGGCACTTTGTAAGAAATATATTGGCATGGTATACTGTAGCCCAGTTCCATCTTGCAAGACCCATGGTTTGAGCCATGGTTGTCAATTACCTGGTGTGGTTAGGAGTCGCAATCCAGCATGATTAGTCTCTGCCCCATTTTGTTTTGCACCAGGAAGACAGTGAACTAGCAAATCACTGCTTTCTGTTTTCTTGGGATGACTTCTCGTCCACCTCAGCTTTTTATTTTTCTGTTCTCCTCTACCAATGCCCTTCCAAATAGTCAGCCTCCAGAAGCCACCATCATCAGCGACAGTCTACAGGTTGTTATTGTCAGTAGGTGTCTTTGTGGTAGAGGTACAGATGCCCAGGATGTGGCCAATTCATGTACAAAAGGACAGGGACCATTCTGCATGGCTTGAACATAGCCATGCCAGCACAAATATGTTTGGTCTTAGTGTACACAGACAGAATTAGCACACTGCAGGACCTCTGTCAAGAAGTAACAAGATTACACGTTAGTGAAGACAGAAACTGTTCAACCTTTTCTCCAGCCTAGCATATGTTGTCCTGACTTCTCTGCTATAGTGGAGTGCACGGAGGACACAGTACATTGTGGTAGACTCACAGCTGGTTGTTCTCAGTCAGGGTGCTATAGTTGCTCACACTCTTACTTAGGCATAGCAGCTGCAGCTTTGGTAATGGATTCTAGCATCGTGTAACAGATTGCTGGTGACTGTGGAGCCTAGATATATGAAGCTACCAACAACTGCCAGCATTATATTGTTGATGCTTCAAGATGGTGGCATCCCAGCGTCCTAGATCATCTCATTTCCTCATGTTGAACGTCAAACAACTCTTACAGGCATGAACGGATCTATTAATTTATCACTTTGGGTGTTCCTTTTATGGAATCTCCGTGCAACAGTGTCAGGGTAGCGCAACTCACTGCTGAGGACCTGGTGTACCTTTGTCTTGGATTTCAGGCAAGTAAGTCTATACAGTTTTCCATCTATGCTGATATACAAGTAGAAACCCAGTAAGTAACCCAAAGACATATATAGCAGCAAAGAAAAGCACATGCCAAAGACCATCGGTATCAGAACACCATCCTGTTTGACCCGCACTGTGAACGTCAAACATTCTGCTGTTGTCCCATCGCAGCTGACAGTTCCCATTATGTTGTTATGGAAAAAAATCACATTGAGTGGTTTCAATGGGCAGGAAATAGTCTGCAGAATCTAAGATGGCCTTTGCTCACATGTTCAAATGCACTGATGAGATTGATGCAAATGTCTTTGTTCGTGGCTTTTCTCTTGTACCTACTGGACTGAGAAGATCAGTCATTGTGGATCTTTCAGTTCTGAAACAACAGTGGGACTTGGGATAGATGTGTTCAGCCAGATCTGAAGTCGAACAAAATAACCAAAATTTTTTCCCATGGTGTTCCAGAGAGATACCTCAACAGTTACTGTAATCATTACAGACATACTTCTATAGAATTACAATCTTTGCATTGTGCATATGCTTTGGTGCTGCCTGCTCCCTGAAGCAGACACAGAGGCTGCTGCTGTGCCAGTTTCCAATGCTTGCTAAGTTCAGATAGTACAGCATCAGGAACATAGCACTTTGTCCATCACAAGTAAATCAATAGCTTTTTCAAGCTCATCCATTAGGTGTTGATATTCAGCTTTGCTATGGTTGTTCTGTGGTGTCCTTGGAGACAATGTTCTTCCTAAAGTACAACTCCAGGTAGTGTTCCACCCATCTCTCCAACAGTTTATTTCCATCAATGTTTACCTACCTGTCTTTCCTCCCACTGGCTCTGTTTTTTTTTACAGATTGACATGTCCCCATTTTGTTTCTTTCCTAAATGCCTGTGTCAAAGGGCAGCTGGATATTTTGGCAGATTTGCAACTAGTAGACACTGGCGCATCTCCTAGCAGCTCGATGGACATTACTTCAACTGGCTCTTATCAAATTCAGAGTTTCATCATTTCAGTCTCTTGTAATTAATGAGAGTATGCTACTGGGCTTGAAGGTCAGGTTCCATCACAGTCATATTTGCTTTGAACAAGTCAGCATTTTTCCACTTTTTTTTTTTCTCCCACTGTTGAGAGTGCAGTATTATACATGATGTTTGATCTTGAGATATGTTCAACTTTACTTCTGCACTATGTAGGAATACCAAAGAGGAAGGAGAAATATAGAACTTGTATTTTTCTTATATCTCCATATTATGTCTTAAGGAGATTTCAAAGTAGTTCACAACCAGGGGATGTCGATAAATGTGGCAGCCAATTTGGGAACAGTAAGATCCCACACATTGAGCTGGGAATAGAAAACTAGAATCAGGGTGAAAAAAGATCACTGCTCTTCTCTGAGGCATGGTGCAACATCTTTACATCCACCTGGGCAACAAGAACTGGTAAATGGAGCCCTAATGTATTATTTCACATAGTAGACAGCAGCTCCAAGTATGGAGCACTCTTTCAGTACGTATTCAAAGGCTAGGCTTATAAAATCAATAGTTAGCTTATGAAAAAGGCATTCCATATTGCAAAAACACATTCTACAACACACCACAATAATAATTATGCACTAAAGCACTGCCAATGTATTGGAATTCCTGTCACTCTTGCAAAAGTCCACCATGGCCATTCTCACATGGGATGAAACGTAAGGCTCCTGTGTATGAATTCGGAGACATGGACAGGCGCTCAAACTATTTGATTGGTGGTGGGGAGTGGGGGGAGTGCTTGAGGACAGGGCGCTGTGGACATCCTGTTCTCACACCTCCCAATTTGAGGCAAGATGGCTTACAGGCAGTCTTTTTGCTCAGTGCACAACTGAAGTGGAAGTTAATGCACAATTTAGGCCAGTGCAGCTACTAAACCAGTGGCATGTGGAGGACTCTGCTTGTAGACAGAACACCAAGAAAACCAGATCAATTTGCTTGCAGCCTGGTTGGAGGATTGCGGAGGAGATCCCTTCTGTTTGGAGAAACTCAGTGCCTGATTGAAGATCCTGGCATTAGAAGGGGTTACGGGCTCAGAGTATTCTCCAGTCCTTTCCTCTCACCATTTTCCCATCTTCGCCAGTGCCCTCCTCCCCATCGCTGCTACTTCACCCCCACTTACCTTTCTGTAAGGACCCAACTGGATGACTGGCAGCAGCCATTTGGGCACTTCTGGTAACTGAGAACTGTCTGCCTCTGGTAAGTAGTTCTTGGGGATGGGACTGGGAGTAGAGCCAAGAGCCCTGGTGACAGAATTCCAGCTGCCAATTAGGAATTTAATTCTCTTGGTACTTCTGGAGATAAGCTGGCAATGATGCTGCCAGATTCGGTGGTGGATAAAGGTGACCTGACTTGCATGTCTTTCACATTAATGAAAAAGGCTTTTGTAGTGTGTCAGTATGGATACTGGTCCCTCCACTGGATGGTATTCGAAATATTAATGCAAAGAAAGTGTCACTGCACTTTCATTTATCTCAAGTGGCTCAGGTAGCACATCTTGCTGCCAATTTTGTTTTACATCAATGAGAAGAATTGTTTTAACTTATTTCATTAGGCATAAAAGATACTTTTAATAAAAATAATTTTACTTAGAGTGAATGAAATAAATATGCTATTCAAAGCAAAATGTTCACTTTATCATGATTCAATCTGGAATGAAAATATAGGCATCTCCTCACCATACTATGTACTGGAACTGAAGCTTAGTCAGATATAGATCTTCCAAAAAAGTTCCACTTGCTGAATAACACAGAATGAAAATATTATGAATAAAATTCCACTTTGGCAGGGGCATAAAACAGGTGTTAACTTCACCCTGTCTGATTTTAATTTCCATTGATTTTGTTCATTACCATCCATTTTGTGCGTCTACTGATTTCAGCTCTAATTAATCCAAAACAAAATCATTGAAAGAGTCATTAACTGCTGTGAGTTTCAATGTAAACATACACATTCCAAGTTATTTGTAAGGGTAATTTTAAATGCACAGTGCTGATTGCCTAAAAAGTTCACCCTAGTTCCTGACCGAGGATCTATGAACTGCACTGCAGAGATCCAGATAGTGCTGGACTGGTGATTTAATAGCATACAAGAAGCTGTATAAACAAACTCCACAACTGGATAAAAGAAGTGACATATACTAAAATGCAGAACATAAATATAATTTTAAAAAATATTTTAAATCATGATTAAAAACAGTGAACTTCTGGTATGGTTTTTTTTAACCAAATGACAATGACTAGAGATCCTATCAAACCTTCTTCATTTTGACAAAAAGGTACAAGTATACAATATATGCTGAAACAACTGGTACCAGTTTTGAAGAATTAGTTTACATTGCATACCTTTCTTGTTACATACAGGTGTTTATAATAAGCATCCTCAAACATTTGAAAAATGTAGCAACAATGACCGTTTTAAAATGACATAAATGTTAAGACAATCCAGTGGACAATGCTAATGTAAGATGTATTCAAAAGATGAGATTTTTGTATTTTAAACAAATCTCAAGTCTATAGAAAGTTTGATTTGTAAACTTTTTCCATACCTGACTTTTTTTTAAGCTGAAATAGGTACCGCCAATATGAAGGGAGACAGCAAAAAGAAATGAAAGAGGGCAAACATTCTGAAGAGTGCTATTTCTCAAACTATGAAATTGAACAGTTTCAAATTAAACGTTAATTTTGACTGTGTTTGGTAAAGAAAGGTGGAATATGCATTGTAAAATATTTTGTGCTTGTATCTATATTGAGTCTGTAACTTTGAGCAACTTTAATGAAAAATATAAATATTGTAATGCTCTCTTCATGCCATCAATTCCCTGTCTGCACCATTACAACACAAACAACACAGACTGTATCAATCTCTCCAGTGTAAACCCCTCTACAATTCAACATGAGACATATATTAATACATAAACAAAATACTTCCTTAATTTCTTTTCATATTTTAAATAAAGCCAAGATTAACATGGTTTTATCTGACTTACATGATAGATTGAAGAGGGTATTGCCCCACAAATATAATACCCAGCATTACAACAAAATGTTACTTGCAAAATTAAACTTTTCAAATTAGAAGCTAATAACTGTCATGTGATGATGACATCATCAATTCGATGTCATGTGGTCACATTCACATGCTTTACTTAAAGATCATACAATACTGGACAAAATAGTTAACAAAAATGTTGTTTACCTTTTTGTTTGTACATAATAACCACCAAAACCAGTAAACCGCACCTAGAAATTTACCAGTAGGTAATTCAACACTGCCAGAATTTTGAAGGTTTAAGAGCAATGCATTGATTCTATTCAGGAGATAGAAGTGAGAGGGTACTATCTTTAAAGAAATTCTGTTTCACAACAGCAAATGATTCAACAGTATAATAAATTTCTTTTCTTTAGAGATATCATTGAAAACCAATCCTTATTTTCAAAATAAATGTGCCACTTTTATGGAAAATAATGTTGTATTTTTGGACCAGTCAAGATATCAAAATGAGCATCTTTTATTGTCTCAATATGCTAAAGTTTTGCACTGTAGCTCTAGTTAAAAAAAATGTACATTTTGGCATATCATTTCTCAATGTGCTGACAGTTTTTTACCTTTACTTTCTTGTAAAAGGAAATTGGAGAGGCAGCCAGCACCAATGCTAATCACCACCAGGAGTTTTAAAAAAAGGGTCTCTTTCATATAAAAGGTGGCATCTCTATGGCACATTAGAAAGGGGTTGGCTCCACTTAGGCCTGCAATCAAAGCACCCCAGGCAGTTTTTTGAAATAATTTCTTTTTGCCATTGTAATATAATCTTTTTCGAAACAGATATCATCATGGTTTGACTGGCACAACCAGGGTGTTATAACACACACTGACTTTTTTAAAATGCAAGCTCCTGTTCCTGAAGGGACAGGATTATATCAGCATTCCTAAAACTTAGAGAATTTTATGAAGAAAGAAAAAGAACAAAACACTTGATAAATGTGGAAAGAAAATGGCTCCTTGAATCAGATGATGCCTGAGGAAATTTTTTCCTCCTCAAGCACTCCCCACAAGCCCAATTGTATATCATTCATTTCAGATACTACACAGTTTTACACTTTGTCAGGACCCACTGTTTAAATGAGCACAGGAGCACAACTTGGCCACAACTGCTTCAACCTCACACTCAATGCTCCACCAGTGCCAAAGCTGAATAAAATTTGGGTCAATCCTGTCAGGAAAATCTATAACAAAACCACCATTTGACAAAACCTACACCCCAGACTTGGAATTATTAACATGTTGTTGGGTTCAGGTAAGAAATCCGAAAATTAAAGTGCGTTATTCAAAATCTCATTTTTGTGCATTTGAAATCAGATTGTTAATATTTTAGTTCAAAACTGCACTGCAGCTTAAAAGCCATAAAATGTGTTCTGATCCAGTCAGTGATGACGTGTGATTCTTTTAACCTGTTGCTGTCTGATTTCCAATGACTCGAAGGATTTCTTTATGTATGCTGGGTTCTTGTGTGTTTGTACTGATATCGCCCACTTGGCCATCTTCATAACTGTAAGAAACAAGAAAATAATGGCATTTTGGGTTTTTCTGGAGTTTAAGCTTCTAGATAAAAGAATGCCAGAGTAGCAAGACATATTTATTTTTTCCAGTTGGAGCTGTTTTGATTGGAAATGGACTACTCATAAAAGAAGGCAGTACATGTGATACAATGACAACAATCCAGATGGGTACATGTGCAGATATTTGGTTATTATAGAAACGAGCAAATCCAAGGTTTTCTTTGAGTCAAGTGGGCTTGGTTCCTTCTATTTTGCACTGACCAAGTGGATAAAAATCAGACGGGATAATCACTTCCAAATGCCCACCTCAAAAATGTGCCTGTGCAATCTTTTTCAATCCAATACAGATGATATCCAGTGGTAAAGAATCCTTCAGTTAGATAGAATTAAGGCTTACTCCTTACAGATCATGGAGACTGCAATGTTGAAGGCTGCAGGGAGTCACAGCTTGCAACAGATGGTCTATTCCACCTTCAGACCATCTAACATAATACACCATTAGAAAGGCATAACATGAAAAAAAACAAAAGAACTGTGGTTACTAGAAATCTGAAACAAAAACAGAAATTGCTGGGAAATTGCAGGTCTGTCAGCATCTGTGGAGAGAAATCAGAACTAATGTTTCAAGTCCAGTGACCCTTCTCCCGAACTGACAGTAGCTAGGACAAGGTTTTTATACAGAAGACAGGGGGAGTTGGGAGAATAAACGAGAGGTAGAAAGAGAGACCAAAGAGAGAGAAAAACAGTTGGACAGACAAAGGAGTGGTTTAAGGTCAGTCTATTCTGAAGAAGGATCACTGGACCTGAAACGGTAACTCTGATTTTTCTCCATAGATGCTGCCAGACCTGCTGAGATTTTCTAACAATTTCTGATTTTGTAAACTTATGAAAGGACAGCCTGCATGGATCCAGAAAGGGAGGTAAAAATTAAAAACAGTGATGACATGACTGATTCAGTGCGGAGTATGCTGAGGGATTGTGATGCATATCACTAAATAGCAGAACAGGGTTGGGGTCCCTGACTGTGACGTGCTAGGATGGATACAAAAGCAGGATCTCAAAAATAGCAAACTCTTGGTTGCTCCTGGTTCCACATCTAGGAAGATGGAGTATATGAATGTGTGGCTAGAAATATGGGGAACATCGTTAGTTTCATGGGACATTAAGACATTGATAGTTGGTCCGTACAAGCTGATGGGTTAAAGCTGAAAAGAATTGGGATCTAATGTCCTCACAGGGTGGTTTGCTCATTCTGTTATGGAAGATTTACGTGAACTTGGTCGAGGGACATGGACCAAGATGTAAGATTAGAATGTAGAAACAAGTGATTGCAGTCTTGCTGGAGACATACAAGGTACCTGTATCGCATCATTTCAGGAAGCCCATTGTGACTTGTGTCATCAGGTGCTTAACAGGTCAGCAATGGGTCTTCCCGGGATCAGGGAGCCCGAGGGCAGAATGTGGTCTTTCGAGAGCTGCTGGTCAATCAGAGTTATTTTGAACCTAGCAAGCACCTCTGGCAGGAAGCATTGCAGCTGGTGCTACACCAAATGAAGGCCTTAAACTGAGGAGGGAAACAGACATAGCTGAGTGACAGCATCCTGTTTAGTGGTGAACACCACTCGTGTTGCTGCTGCACACGCAAAACTCTGAAGTGGACTGGGTAGTTTTCAGGACCAGAAGTGATGGCCTTTGGCCCGTATATGAGTTTGTGTGATTTGCACTGAGAAATGATCTCATTATTGTCCCACAGGATGGTTTTATTGCACCCTATTTTAGCATCAAACTTTCATGGTGAACATATGGTGGTTTATTTGGTTAAGTCCAATATTATAATGCATGGAACTGTAAGAATTCAAACACATCTCTTGAGCTAAGAAGCAAGGGCTAAGAATCTCAAAGGTTGGAGCAACAGGTAAAGCTAGATGTTTCTCGCTGTTACTATGCTGCAACAACATGATTTGTGTTCACCACTAGCAGGATGCTACCATCAAGCTAAAACAATGTTCTATTTATCATACAAATGATTAATAAGGGATATGAATTTCAGTACTGAGTAATGCTAGATATATCGCTCACACCTCCTAAAGAGCAGATCATATCAAGGGACACATCATGTCAGTTGTCCTCAACAAGCAAGGTTCTGACTATATCCAACAAGCCCATGCCTACAATATTTGCTAAATAATTCTGAGTGGGCAAATAATTATATGGACAACCAATTTTGGATTGTTATTCAAGCACATAGTGTGGTACACTTTCACATACTGGAAGATACATATATCAATACACAGGGTCCTGTTCTTTGCAGACAGAACAACATGTACACACTCTCTACCTGGTTCAACTCAACAACATAGGTGATAGCCATCCTCTGGCTTCATTCCTCAGGCAATGCCTTCATTAAAGTTGACCTGCCTCAATTATATTTTTTAGAATTTAAAAGAAAGCTTGTCAAATAACTGTCAGTCATTAACAAAGTGGTGTCTTTTCCATGGCAATGCCTCTACCAATTAGAGTGTATTTACCAACCAATTGGAACTCTCTTCTCACAGTATAGGTTTTATTTCCCATTTATATTAGTCTTGCAAATTGTTTTGATGAGTGTAAGATGAAAGGTTTTGACAACATGAGTCCTTTTTCAATAATACTCAAGTTCTATACAGGTATTACCAAATAAGTATTTAAATACTAGAGTTGTTGGTTTTTCAAGGCAACCAACTTCTATCAATTAATTTGCAATACATCTAATCATGGAGTGAGGGAAACACCAATAATAGAAAGCTTTTTATTCACATTACATCATTGAGAAGTGAAATCTAACAGCACTTACACAAAAAAGAATCTTGTGCAGACATGATCTGTTTGTGGAACTACCCAAATTTCTCCATGTTTGTGCAAATCTGGTGAAGTAATCACTGCAAAAAGAAATATTTCAAAAAATTAAAAATCAACACAGTAAATTCAGAATTATCTCTTCTTTCTTGATTATTTTCCTTTTGTTTTTAACTTCAATTCTGCTTCTCTTTCCTCATTTTTTGAAAATAGGTGTATGAATATTTTCATCTCTCATCCTTAGCTTGAATGGCCACTTTTCAAATGCACTATAACAGAGCTGCATGGTCATTTGACCTTGTGGGACTTTTTCCATTTCTTCGCCCACTTCAGGGCTCTCACCTCTTTCAGTGTGATGGTGATGAAATGTAGATTTCCCCCTTTACCATACAACCATAGTCAAGAGGCAAAGTTTTACTTCCTTGATATATACCACAAGTATATTTCTTTTGTTACAATGATTTCTTCATTAAATAAATTAAAATGACAAGTAGCTAGAAACCCAGGGTCATACTGCAGGCCTAAATTGGCTACAAGCTTTGAAGCAGTGGGCAGCCAATCCAACCCTGAGTTTCCAATTCCTTGTCATTTTATTTCTCCACCTTATATCCACTCTGACTTTTCTGACCACGGCCTGCTACAGTGTTTCTAAGAAGATCAAGGCAAGTTTGAAGAACAGCATTTCGCCTTTCAACTCAGCACATACAGACTTCAAAACTCACCATGGAGTACTAGATTCTTAGCTCATAAGCTCTGCTTCTGTCTTGTTCTATTTGTATTTTTCTTTCTCATTTTTGCCATATTTCTGACAGATGGTTTCTGTGTGTTTTTTCAGGTCTTATCTGAACACATCCTCTGTTTCTTTTCTATACCCATCTTTACCTTTTCGACTATGACATCTTTTGTTCTTTAATCTCTCCTGACCTCCAGCCTATCACAGACCTTCCCTATTATTCATTATGTTTTCTCCTCACTTCCATTGGTTCAAAACAATATATTTCTCACCTTCTTTAGTTCCAATGAATGGCATCTTGAACTGAACAGCGTTTATTTCGAGACAAAGTGTGGAGGAAGGTCTAATAGTGGAAGGGGCTTCTGTATAGGGTTGGGTCAGGTTTTCTTGTGCGGTGACATGCTTCTCAGCTCAATACATTAACGTGTGGGTAAAATGACATATTTTATGGCAGGAAGTCCTAAGGCCTACCAGGACCTTCTGGTTTCCAATGTCCTGTGCCATATTTAACAGGCAGCTAGACAGAACTTTACTCTCTGAAAGCGAGGAATGTCACTCAACATGTGCTCATTGTCAGGGCTGAGTGGGAGCAATGTCACAGACCAGGCAAAAAAGGTGGTGTTATACTTTAGTGATGCCTTCTTAGAGCTTCTGCTGAAGGCTGTCTAGATGTCGGAAGTTCTTTTCCATATAGATGGCAATAAGAAGCCAGCCTGACTGACAAAGGCTATAGAAGTTAGAGCACATGGGCAGTTGAAGAGAACCAATGCCACAAGAGGATGCCTGATCAGTTGGGCCTTGCTAGGGTAAGTACTACCATCCACTCAATGTTTCATGCTCCTTTCAGTCAGTTAATATTGTAAGTTCACCACTCCAGAAGGTTGTAGCTCGGGAGGTCGTGTGCCACACAACTCCATCATATGTTTCACTTGTAATTAATGTCTGCCTCTTCTTTGCTGTTACTAATTTAGCAATACTGTCCCTCACACATCTGCCAGGGTTCACACTTCAAACATAAAAATGCTAAAACTGTCAGCAACCCGGGCACCCTCAGGTCCGTGACCATTCATCACAACTAGGAGAATGTACCCATTCGAGAACTGTTCACCAATGTTTTGAGACAGAGACACAGCCACAAAAGAATACCTTTTCAGTGATTCCCACTTTTAGATTTTAGCTTGCCTGCCCCAGTCAGGTTTGCTGGATTCAGCCAGTAAGACTGACTCACTTGGGCAAACTCATCAGCCTGGTCAGGCTTCACCCCTTACATTGAAAGCATTTAACACCAGCAAGTCAGACTGAAACTTTCCATAAGCTGATCAACATGGAGAGGCTTCACCCCCAATACTAAAAGTTTGAACAAAGAAATGCTTTGCTCACGGAGGAGTCAAGTAACTCAGGAAGTCTGGACCTTGGAGGAAGGAGTGTACCCTGACAGGTACACGTCCATACATATAGTTGTGTTTTTGAAGACATGTTTCCCATTTTTGGCTAACAAGATTGTACCCGTGAATGGTGTGTTAATCACCACGGCGCTACGGTCAGTTTGCTCATCCTCCCTGTGGAACCTACTCTCATCCACATGGGGAACAAGAATCTCAAACTTGACAGATAAGCCCAAGGGCTGAGGCTCCTTCAGCACTACCTCCTGGATCTCTCTACCTACCTCGCTCATAGTCACACCCTCCTTTCCCTGACCACTGACTGAATTTGAGGTAGTTAATCTAAGGGGTGTGACTGCCTACCTAAAACAGTGCCTTGGTAACTCAGCTCTACCATGAATTGTCAGTGTTCAAAGCTCTGACTCGAGCTCATCAGCTGTGAGCCAGAGTTCCTCAAGCAACCAACACTTGAGATGAACTGAGATCCACAGCTGGCAATGTGGACTGTCCATATTGGCTTTGAGCACCAAGGTGATACGCTAATGGTGGAACTGAGGATCAGGGAAACAACAGATCATGTAAAAGATACCTTCTCCTGAACCCATGTCAGTTTCTGGCTTATTCAGGGAGCGAATGCACATTGGTATCATAGTCAAGCAGCCTTTTAAAAATCAAAACAGATACTTGGTTCTTCTTACTCCTCTTTCTCTCTCTCCTTCAATTTTCAGACAGAAGCTCCCACCTTGGCTCTTGGGACAGTTGATCTCTGAAGCCGAGGTGGCCAGCCATTGACCCACTAGCACTAGGTTGGTGGGGGGTGCGGTGGGCATTGTGAATCCATTCTCTGCCATTAATTGGTGTGACCCAGCAAAAATTCTCAATGGGCAGTTTCTGAAATATGCCAAGCAGAATTAAGATCTGGAACTGAGCTGCTGGCCAGTTTTCTAACCCTGAATTGAAAGATCTCCCCCAAGTGTAGGAATGGGATGCAAGAAAATATCTTAATTGAGTAATTGTACATATGAGATAAATGACTGGTTTCTTCTCTTATTCTGTGACACCAATGAGCAACAAGAAGAAACTGAGGTATATGGTTCAGTTTTACAATGTGGCAAATGATGAGTCATAAATGGATTAGGTTAATTTAGACTCTAAGCTATAAAGTGATGAATGTTCTTTTGCATCAAAAGGTTCATCTAAAAATGCTCTTCCATCACTTTTGTTCCTTCTGAAAAGGAGCAAAACTGAATCAGCTGCCCATATTAGAATGGCTCTCAATTAAGAAGTAAGTCTGTATGTTCCGACATAAAATGAACTGTTTTCTTTTCACATTTTTTCACATGCTTTGGAAAGTAATGGAGTCACTAATGGAGGACGTACCTTCACATAAGGCTATACACTTTAGGTTACGACTTTGCAAAAACTGGGGTTGCTGTCCTTTTTTCTGTGACTGAAAAAAATGAGTTAATTTACATAAAGTGATTTCATTTCAACTCTTCACGAGACAAGCTTTTAAATTTGAAATCTAAACTATCCACACATATAATCAATTGCTGATAATGAATATTATGAGGAGAATCAAATCTGAATGATTGCCAGCTTCACATTATGCTACAATCTATATGCAAAATGAGAGAAACAGGAGATTGGTGCCAGGACTGTGCTGAGGAAACAGGGGGAGAGAAAAAGCAAAGCTCAAGGGGAGTATTAATGGGGAGATGAGTGAGAAAGAGTCTCAACAGTGGCTATGGATGGAAAGGTCATTGAAGGGCAGTGTTGTAGGATTGGGCAGGGAAGATGATCTGACTACATTGTACCAGGAGTGATGGTGAGTGGAAAATATATTATTACACAGCCCACATAGTTGCATTGAAGTTGGCAAAATACTGCTTAGTGGCTTGGAATATATGCAGAAAGATGTGGGTCTCCTGTTCAGCTCATTTTTAAATTGTGGGGAGCTAACAAGCAAGGTCTGAATTATTCCCAGACCAAAGAAGCAAAACCAGATGGGACAGTCAAGCAACTGTATGCAGTTCTGGTCACCTCATTGTAAGAAGGATGTGACTGCATTGGAGGGAGATTCATTCAAATGTTGCCCTAGTTGGAACAGTTTACCCAAGGAGACGGGCTGGATAGTCTTATGTTTTTCTTTAGCGCAGAGAAGGCTGAGAGGGAACCTGATTAAGGTGTATAAAAGTAAGACGGGCATGGACAGGATGGAATAGGAAGCAGCTATTCCTTTTGGTTGAAGTATCACTAATGATGGGGCATAATTTTAAGGTGAAAGGCAGGCAGTTTAAAGGGTATGGGAGGAAAAATTATTTCACCCAGCAGGTGGTAGGAATCTGGAATGCACTGTCTGGGAGGGTAGTAGAAACCTCACAGCCTTTAAAAAGAGATAACAAGGTGTAGAGCTGGATGAACACAGCAGGCCAGGCAGCATCAGAGGAGCAGGAAAGCTGATGTTTTGGGTCTGGACCCTTCCAGTCTAGTAATTTGCTACTTGAGTCAGGTAGTCCCCAGTACATCAAGTCCTGCTGATAGCTTACTAACTATGCAGCTTCATCAATGGGGCTAATGCTTTCGCTGGAATTTCTTGGCAGTATGCAGAAAGTATGCTATGAAAATACACAAGGAAGTTGGTTGAATGAGTGTGCAAAAATCTGGCACGTAGATTGCAATTTGGGAAGGTGTCAAGTTGTTGACTTTGGCAAGAAGAATAAAAAAGCAAATTTTTTTCCTAAACAGTGAACAACTGCAGAATTATGAGATGCAGAGGGATTTACGTATTCTGGTGCACGATCACAAAAGATTAGTATGCACGTAATCAAAAGGCTATCCTTTATTATGGCAAGAACTGAACTTAAATGTAAGGATGTTATGCTTCAGTTATGTAGAACTTTGGTGAGACCACGTCTTGATACTTTTCAGTTTTGGGCTCCTTATTTAAGGATGTAAATGCATTAGAGGCAGTTCAGAGGAAGTTCACTAGATTGATACCGGGAATGATTGGGTTGCCTTATGGGGAAAGGTTGGATAGGCCAGAGTTTCTACTGGAGTCTAGAAGAGAGAGGAGTGACTTGAGTTAAGTATCTAAGATCCTGAATGATCTTATCAATGTAAAGGATGTTTCCCCTGTGAATCACTCCACAGACAGGCACTGTTTTAAAGTTAGGCGTTTCCTGTTCAGGACAGAGGTGAGGAAAAATATTGCTCTCTCAGAAGCTTGACAGACTTTGGAACGCTCTGCCTGAGAAGAGGATTGTTCACGGCAGAAGTGGATAAATTCTTTCTAAGCAGGAGAGTTGACGATTATCAGGATAAATGGGAATGTGGAACTCAAATCACAAACAAATCAGCCATGATATTCTTAAATGGAGGAGCAGTCTCGAGGGGCCATAATGTCTCCTGCGGCTCCTGTTTCCTAAATTGCTATGTTCATAACTTAGTTGCTTCTGCTGGCTGAATGGCCTTCTCTCTGTTGTCACCATTCTGGGTGTTTCCAGACCTGGCTGACCAAATTAATAAATTTGCCACTTGGTAGATCATGAAGCTAGTTTCTTGACTTATGGTGAACACCAAGTGCAGATACTGCAAAACAGGAATCATCCCACCATCAGTACAGTACCTGTAAAGTGGCTGCTTTATTGTTTGAAGGCTGTTCATCCTTGGCTGCCACCTTCTGCTGCTTTTTATTCATCCCTAAAAGGTAATTATAAACATCATTAACTATATCGCAGTGATTAGAAATGACCTTTCAGTCAATCACAATGTGTTAAAATACTGTAATATATCTAAATATAATTTAAGTTTAAAAAAAAAGCATTGTGTGAACAAATTAATAAAGAGTGGCACCTTCAACATTGAACTATCCCAGTCCTATATCCAGTTTCCTTTTTGACTTGTTTATATTATTTAGTGAATTGTGTAACAATAGGAATAAAAAGCACATGATCCATTGCCATGAACATGCAAACAAAAGCTGCTGCTTTCCCTAATATTGAGGCAAAGATTGTCAGGTACCGGTAATAGGAGAGCTCACTCCTACTTGGTAAAGCTGAATTTGCTGTGGGAAGATTAGAAATAATGAACTTGAGCTAATTGCCAGCAGTGGCTGGATTTTCATTTTCTATTATTGCAGTCAGTCACTGCTAAGGAAACGTTTTTAGTCTCTGACAGAGCTGCCATTGCTTTGTTTACTTTCTAGCATTGCATTCGATACTGCTTTTGCCATCAGCAGTAACAATGTGAAATATCTCATTCGCTATGTGTATGTTCTACATTTTAACCCACTGTTATTGTTAATTGTTAATTGAGCAATTGACAGACTTAACCTTTCTGGGGAGGTACTTTGCCCACCATCAGGTCACTGAGGGACAGCGATCCCTCTTACCAAGGGGTACCTATCAATCAGAGGTGAGCAAATCTTTTCGAACTGCAGTGCCACCACTGTTGCCAAACTTGCACCCGTGCCACAGGTGAGTGATGGCAGGAGAGGCTTTGTGCAGAGGGAAGTCATTGGGGAGCAAGTGTAGAGAGGTACAGAGGAGCAGACAAGGGAAAGAGGTTGGGTCTCAACTGATGCTAGATCATGGATCACCCCCTATCAAAGAGGTGTCCAGTAGACACACTGCACAATGAGTCACTCCTGAGAGCCCAGGGAAGGCATAATCAGTCATTTTAAATGATCATTAATTGGCCATATACAATTACAATTGACAGGGGGCAGGAAAACTATCAATAATCCTTCTCACCATGGACCTAAGTGGGGTGGAGGTGGGAACATAGAACAATAAAGCTATTACTCCGCCCTCTACGTCATATTGAAGTCCAAAGCCTAAAACTCCTGCCTCATTGGTTGTCCTCATTTGAATATGAGCTATTAGAAAGAGGCTATTAGTGGGCAGCATGGTGGCTCAGTGGTTAGCACTGCTGTCTTGCAGCGCCATGGACCAAGGTTCAATTCCACCCTTAGGCGACTGGAGTTTGCACATTCTCCCCGTGTCTGCGTGGGTTTCCTTTGGGTGCTCTGGTTTCCTCCCACAGTCCAAAGATGTGCAGGCCAGGTGGACTGGCAATGGGGAATACAGGGATAGGGTGGGATGATCTTCACAGGGTTCGTGTGGATTCGATGGGCTGAATGGTTTGCTTCCACACTGTAGGGATTCCATAATTCTAGTGCTCTATGAAATCAGATAACTCACTGAAAGTTTTATTCATTTTCAAAATGGAGAAATTGGGATTGAGGCCTCAACGGAACAAGATGGTTAGAATTTCAAACAGCACTTTATGCAGCCCCCTTACACAAGGCATTGCTAGAATGCTTTAAAATGACCCTTGTCTCAGTTTGTGTTATACTACCATCGCTGTTAACATGCTTTATGAGTGCACACATTCACCTTATGTTTCTCTGGGCATTGGGTGTCGACACGTAACCTATTTGAGGCTGCTCCCTTCTTACTAGGCCACCTCTCTACATGGTCTCTAGCACTCCTACTTCACCCTTAACCAAAAGTAAGGCTCTCTTATTCTGTTTGTGCTTATTCTTATTTACGCAGCTTACTGAAAACAGCTCTTATAGTGACATACTCCTATTACATTACAGGCTTCTCTCTGCTTTGTGCTTCTGCTTTGTTCTGCTCTGCTAATGTCAGAGTGACATCAATTACATCTTCATCAGTTGCTTATCTCTCAATGCAATAGAGCACTGTCTAGTTATTTCTAGGAGGCTCTGGCTGCATTCTCTAAACTACTGCCTTCAGTGGCCACTCAGATTGCTGCTGTCACAGTCCCTCACATTTCTACAAGATTTCACGTAACTTGTTATGAAAAAATCTTGAAGAAAAACTAGTGAGTAAAAGATTTGAGGGCCTTTTTGAAAAGGTCCTGGCACTTGTTTAAAGTAATGGCAATTGTAGTTAACGCTCAAAACATTAAATGATGATAAAGATAAAATATACTTGCCTGAGTAACCAAAAGAAATACTTGACAATGGGCTAAGATAGATGCCATTCCCGTACACTGCACCATGAAGCTACAGAAAGTGGAGGAGTAAAAGAAAGGCAAGTGAGTAGTTACATGAACACATAGTTACATAAGCCAGAACGTTCTTGTCCTGGAGGTAATGGTTGTGAAGGTGGGCACTTCAGATTTCTGAGAAGGTCTTGGTGCTCTCTAAACTGCCTGATTGGTAGAAAATATGATGGGCCGTGCTCTGGAAAGTCAGGCTGGCTGTCTTGTCATATCTTCAACAAGCACGTGAGACAGTAAATGAAAATGGAAGTTTTCACTCACAGAATCTACAGGCCATTTAGGCAATATACTTTACAGATTAAACTGATTAATCTACCTGGAAACAACAAGGGTCCTCATAAAAAATACAGAACTTTGTTTAGAAGGGTGCAAATCTCAATGAAATGTCCTGTTGCAAGAACAGTGTGTGGTGCAAGGAGAACAGAACATGGCTCATTTAGCTCTCTTGCATCCCTAAACAGAGAAAATATTCTGCGAAATACATTGATAGGTTTCCTTCAAGGGTGTGGAATGATATTTTGTCTTCCTGACTGACTACAGCTGACCACAGTGAATTCAGTTTTTTGGAGTGTTTTGGTTGGGGTGGGGAAGGAAGAGGTATTGCATCATACCATTGATTCCAAACCAAACAGACCCAAACCTTTAAGACAGTTACATGACATATAAAAAGTACCTGCTTTGCCTGCAGACACCATCTAGATATAATGCAGTCAATGTAGTGTTTTCAGTCAGTTATGTGTATGTAATATTCAGTAATATCAGAAAGGACAGAATCCAGACCGTGTGTGTTAATTCATGTTGTTAAAATCTTCAAAGTAACTGTCGCACCAAAACGGTGTGGTACATGTTATGTGGCCAAACATACAGAAAAGCACAAAGTGTGTCACGATGGCAACTAGTAGGCAGTACTGGGAGTCATGACAGCTAGTCAGTGACAACATGTGGACACTACAAGTGACACGGTGCCAGAAGCATGGCTGTTGTAAACAGTCTTTTCTCTACTAGTCATCCATCAATCTGCCTGAAGTCTGAGCTGAAGTTACAACTGCAAGCTGTTTTCATGAGGTTATCAATGGAGCAATGCAACTTGTGATTCACAAATCATAAGCTCTCTCTTTCTCTCTGTTGGTTGATGCATGATTCACATATTTGAAACAGTGAGCACCATTAAACTTGACATCAAAATCTAGGTCAATTATGTTAATGTTGTTAACGCTTAAATTGGGTTTATCATATTTCATTAGATCAAAGTTTTGCAAAGAGGTATTACATCATGTTGGGGAGAAACACTTAAAGTGAACACTCAGGCACAGATTCTGCGAAATTTCCAATAATTAAAACTAACGGATGAAAAATTATCCAATGAATGGCTGCAATTATCCATCCCGGTGTTACACATCAGGTTACAGAACCGTCCCTATTAGCTATGCTATTTTTGCTCTGCCTGATCTTACCTGTAATCGCGTATTTGATGCAACAATTAAACCATTCCTTAAAATGGAGTGCCAGTTCTCTATATGTGAGCCACTAGAAATAAAACATAAAACAGTTTGAGTATCTGAAAAAAAACTGTTTATTTTGCTTATGATGCATAATCTTTGCAGGGTCCCTCATTGCTTCTCTCTTTCTGTGTTCGAGTGTACAACATAACAGTTTATTGAAGTGAAGTTTAAGGTGTGCCCTCATGGTAAAGGTTATATGACTATGGCTGACCAGAACAGACATTTATACGATTATATTTCAATCCAAACATACCCCCTTTTATATAAAGACAAGGAAATAAGAAATGGGCAGCACAGTGGCTCAGTGGTTAGCACTGCTGCTTCACAGCGCCAGGGACCCGGGTTTGATTCCACCCTCGGGCGACTGTCTGTTTGGAGTGTGCACATTCTCCCTATGTCTGTGTGGGTTTCCTCTGGGTGCTCCAGTTTCCTCTCAAAGTCCAAAGATGTGCAGCTAGGTGGATTGGCCATGCTAAATTGCCCACAGTGTTCAGGGATGTGTAGATTAGGTGGGTTATAGGGGGATGGGAGTGGGCAGGATGCTCTGAGGGTGGGTGTGGACTTGTTGGGCCGAAGGGCCTGTTTCCACACTGCAGGGATTCTATGATCATGTGTAAGATCTGGTCTCTTCTGCCATGAATTTTTTTCCAGTATTCTCATCATTTACCATAGCTTTGACAAAGACATTTTCTTTGGTAAAGTATTCATTTAGGGCCTCAGGTATGCCTTCTGTCTCCAACCAATAGATGACTGTTTTGACCTTTAATTGGCCGCAGGGACCTTCTTCAAATCTGTTTTAAATGTGAATGGGCCTACCGAGGACTTTATTTTGCGTTTCCTTTAATATTAATCACCAAGTTATTTTTGTGGTGTCTGTGTGCCCCCCTTAGTTCATCATGTTTACTTCTCATATGGTTACAGCACAGCTCAACGCCATTTGGCTGCTTCTGTTTGTGTTTTTACCTTTGTACGTTTTATATTCTCCCTTGAATTATGACACTGACCTCTGTTATATCTGTCTTTGACTCTAATTTACCTGAGCCAGGTGCTCCTCACCCGCACCGCTCCAAGATTATGCTTCCTGAGATAAGTACTGCTTTTACAGGTCAGTTCTTCCCCAGCTCCATCACTAATCTAAAATGCAGACAGTCTTGTGATGCAATAGGTGGCATCCCTATCTCTCTTGGTTCAAGTTGCTTCCCAGGCCTTGGTGGCTAAGGAAGGTCCATTCACGACGTGGCCAAACACGTTGAGTGTCTACTTGTAAATCCTTCCAATATACATTGTTGATAAAAGCAAAGTGAGTCCTGGTCAGCCAAAGAGGGAAAGAAATTAAGAGCCACAGTCATCCTGATTCTTAGCTCCAAGCAACAACATGCATGTAGAAGTTTATAGCAATTCAAACTTATTGGGTTTGGGGTTGGGGGGGTGGTGGTGGTGGGTGGTTGGGGCTCGGCCGATTCGACAAATGGATCAGATTAGTGCAACACCGCAGCGTTTGATTCATTTTCTGCCCGTAGTGGAGTTGGGAAATGCCTCAGTGAGATTGCAGTCTTGTAGATCAGACCAGTCTTCAGGCAGGGAACTCAAGAATAACAATTGACCTAAAATCTATGGTACAATGATCATTACAACTGAGATGCTCTGCAAATGTGATGTGATATTCTCCACATGAACCATTTCCTTCCCAAAATTTGATCCAGAAAAATCTTCATTCTCATTGGGCAAGCAAATTCTCCCAAAGAGAATTCAGATTTTTTTCCCTCTCCGCCCTTCACAGAATCATGTCCCAGTTAATATTGTGTGCCTGCAATAGGCAGAAATTGTTCTTGCAACTTTCAGTAACTGATTTGTAAATCAACTTCTTTATCATCTTCCTACACTATTTGGTGGCCGATAAAATATACCAAGTAGTTTAATAACTCCTTTATTATTTCTGAACTCTAAACAAATAGATCCTGCCTTTCATCTCTCAAAGACGTTTCCTCATTCCAATTCTATTCAAAAATAAAAGGTGGTAATGAAACATCATTTACACACATTCAAGCAAACACAAAGAAGGCATTTCCATTTTTTACTATGATTGATATGATTCATATCTTTAGAGATTTATAGAATGGGAACTTACTGAAATGCAAAAGTGCTCCCATAAAGTTTCTTTGCTGCCCTGAAATTGGATTCTTTGGCCGGTGGACTGCTGAGGAGCAGAAACTGGTGTGGAGTGTGCATGAACTTTAGTTGCTACATGAAAAAGTAAGATGACAGGCATTATTACAATCTTATAAATACATTAGCTCTCTGCCAATATGTTCCTATGCTCACATGGAGACACCACTATAAGATGTTACATTTATGGTTCATAGTGCAGAGCCCTGAACATAAATGATGCGCTGGCCTGGCAGCTGTCAGATAAAGAATGCTGTATGGACAGCACTTAAAGCCTCACCAATTCATTTAGCACAAAGAATTAATTGGGAAACTCAGTGACATTGAACCTACTATACTGCAGAATATGTCGCTGTAATTTTAGGGTGTCTTAATGGTATTAAGTAACTTACTATGTAAATGTATGGAGTTATTCAAGAATACAACAAACCAAAAAAAAATGCAGATGTTAAGAAAGTACAACTGAAAAAGTGGAATTAATACTGAAAGGAAGGAAGAAAGAAAGCTGTACTCTGTGACACCATTGAGGGGATAAACAAGGAGGCAGGGCAGAGAAAATGGTGTTTACATAATTCCACTCTAAAAAGAGACACAAACAGATAGAGTGATAAGTTTCACAGTGTGGAGTTGGAGGAGCACAGCAGGCCAGGCAGCATCCAAGGAGCAGGAAAACTGACGTTTCGGGTCTCCTTCAGAAATGGGGGAGGGGGAAAGAGCTGGGAAATAGAGCGAGGAGGGGTGGGGTTGGGGAAGGTAGGTGGGACGGTGATAGGTGAGTGCAGGTTGGTAGTGGTGGGGATTGGTCAGTGAGTTGGGAGGAGCGGATAGGTGGGAGAGGAGATGGACAGGTTGTGTCAGGTTAAGGAGGCAGGGATGAGAGGGAGAGTTGGTCTTGGGATGAGGCCGGGTGGGCAGATTTTGAAACTGGTATCCACATTGAGATCATTGGGTCGTAGGCTCCCAAGGCAGAATATGAATATGACTCCTCCAGTTTCCGGGTGGCGTCATTGGACACTTTTAGCACAAACTAGAGTGATAGGTAGACTGAATCATTGACTTTGCCAGGTTGGAGGGCTCTACTTTGTGTAACATCAGCTTCAATTCATAGAATCGTAGAGGCCAAGCAGTTCATCATATCCATGCTGCCTCTCTGCAAAAGCAGTTCTACTATCCCACTTCCTATAGCCTTGCAACTTCTCTCGCTTCAGGTAATGATCCAATTTCACTTTGAAAGTCAGGACGGCCTTTGCCTCCATCACACTGTCAGGCAATTGATACTAGATATGAACTTTAAGTATGGTCCCTGTATTTAAAAAAGGATTTACTTGTATTAGGGAGAGTACAGTGAAGACTCACTAGGCTGGCCCTAGAAAGAGAAAACTGTAATATGAGGAGAGGCTGATCTTATTGAGATATGTAATATTATGAAGGGGTTTAACACTGAGACATTGTTCCTCATGACTGGGGAATCTAAAACAAAGAGCATAGTTTGAAGACAAAGGATTGATTATTTAGGACTGAGATGAAGAGCAATTTCTTCACTCAATGAATGTCACATCACCTCGCAGGCCAGGAACCCTGGCACTATGATGTTGTGGGCAGCAGAAAGTCAGCTCAAAGAACAAGATGATGTCTATGCCTTCTTCTGGAAGAGGAACACTGAAGTAGAACACCAAATGAAGGGTATTTAGAATGGTCAACAAATGCTGGCCTTGTCAGCGATGCTCATAGCTGATGTAAAAATGAACAATATCCTCATCAGCCATCACTGTTAACTGATCAAAAAGTGAATCAACTCAGTTAAACACGATTTGTCCTCAACAAATCTATCCTTGCTTTACTTCAGTAGTTCACATCTGTCCAAGTGTTTTTAAAAATAATTTTGTCCCTGATAACTGAATCTAAAATCTTTCGTACCAAAGGTTAATCTGACTGATCTGTAATTCATTATTTTAAATTTTCATTATTTTAAGTTTTCATTATTTTTTGACCAAGAGTGTAATATTTGCATATCTGGCACATGCATGATTCTACTGTACTATCTAAGGAAGATTTTGAGATGATTGTCAGTGCCTTGTAATTTCCACCTTTACGTTCTTCTTTACCTTCAGATCTGGTCCTGGTGACATATCAATTTTGAGAACAGCCGACCTTATAATACCCCTCTTGATTCATTTTTAGCCCATTCAACTACCTCCTTTTTCACTGCACCTTTGGCAACCTCTTCTCCTAAAGGCTGATGCAAGCTACTCTTTAAATACAAAATTCTGTGGATACTGTAAACTTAAATAAAAATAGAAAACACTGGAAACAGTCAGCAGCTCTGGCAGCACCTGTAGAGGGAGAAACAGGATTACCATTTCAGGTCATGAATTTTTGATAAAAGTTTCCCTCTCCACCGATGGTAACAGACCTTCCAAGTGTTTCCAGCAATTTTCATTTTATTACTCATTTAAATAACGCGGGCACTCCCTCTACCTCCATGTATGGTTCACTTTTTGATCCCTAATATGTCCCACTCCTGCTTTTGCTATCCATTTGTTATTTAACTGCCTGTAGAAGGCATTTAGATGCCATATTAAGCTAATTGCCAGTCACCTCAGAAACTTTCATTTTGCTTCTTTTTTTTTGCTTTTCTCTTTTCTCCTCACCCTAGTTGTTATATGCATTACAGACTTGATGACTATGTACCCTTTACTGCTTCATCTTCCTCTCTGTCTCTTTCATTATTTAGTGAATTCTGGTTTTGCTTGTCCTTCCTTTCTACCTTCAGGGAATTTACTTCAATTGAACATGAACTTCCTGTTCTTTAAATGTAGAGGCAATAATCCATCTTCTCCTATTCAAAATGTCCTTGCTATCTTCCATGTCAGACTCTTGATGCTGCTGTCTTTCCATTTTCAACACAATTGGGCAGTATATGGCACACCTGTCTGACATTTCAAAACTTAGAAGTGATAACCTGACATTTACAAATTATCTGACAGTTAAGTATCTCATTAGCTGCTTGATAAGCAGTAAAATATAATTTCTGGAGATGAATCATATTTTAACTGCTATTAATGGAGTCACATTCTGAGACAAAGTATGTTGCAGACAGTCCAGCATTTCTTTTAGTTATTCATTCATTGCCACATGAAAGACATTTCTTCATTTTATTTTTGAGTGGGAAAATAAAGAAACATTTTCCTTTGATGCAATAGAAAGTTAGCCTGAACCCAAAAGGGTTTAAAGTATAGAATTTGATACTGAAGTTATATAAATTTTTCCATCTTTGATCGTTGCATTTCTTTCTAGCTAACTGTGACTGCCATTAATGTGTATGCACATTGCCAATAATGACAGGAATAATGATCATGAGAACAAAATACAAGAGAAAAGGAGTTAAAAAATCACAATTTTCTAACTGTTGGGAGTTCTTTATCTTAGAAAATGCATTAGTTGCAACTTATAAAATCTAAGGCCTGGAGCTTCTGTTTGATTGCTCAAGATTTTTCACTACAATTTGCTCGATATTAATCAGATCAAGGCAAATTATCACAACATTTCAAATATAAATTGTGTTCAGCACAATTTGAGATTTCAGCTTCCACAATCTTCAGCACTTGCTTTAAAAACAGTGTGTCAAAGTCAGTCCCCACCCATCAAACTGGCTACGGCCCCAGAAGTAATTCATCACTATTAGGAGTTTCTAGCTAGCCAGCTTCATTTACATGTTCAAGGAGAAACCAAAAGTTAGGCTGCAGATTTTGGGCTCGATGACACTAAATGGTATATTTTCAAATGTAGCGAATTATTTCATTTTAAACTTAATGAAAAATTTACTACTGAAACTCAATGTAACTAGAGTTTATATTTCTCTATTTATGAACATAGCTTCAGCAACTTAAAGCTGAATTACTCTCAGGTGATGGGTCAATAGAGTGATTTAAAATTCTTATCTTTTGTGATAATTACATTTTCATATTCATTAAATTTCACCAATCTAACA
The DNA here is from genome assembly GCF_021869965.1 of Rhincodon typus. Classification (NCBI taxonomy): domain Eukaryota; kingdom Metazoa; phylum Chordata; class Chondrichthyes; order Orectolobiformes; family Rhincodontidae; genus Rhincodon; species Rhincodon typus. Next base: position 56,697,479 of record NC_063332.1, on the reverse strand, counting down.
CCCTAAAATACACCAAGGAATATTTTTAAAAGCAACATTTAAAAATGAAGTATTTTAAAGCATAGTCCGATTGCATTGGAATTTGATAAATTAGTTTGAACAGAAACTTGAGTGGAACAAAGAATTTTCAAACCAGGCACAATTTGCTTCAGAATTGACAATGACAGCTAAAGTTGAACTCCCACTCTCACCTGCCAATTCATCATTTTTCTTAAAACCAAACTATTATCTAGCAGTTTGAATGATTTCATTTAATCAAGTAACAAGGAGGAGTTTTTTGCAACATTTAAATTGAATTACACAATTTTAAGAGCAGATTGCACCACTTAAGTAAAAGATGTAAATAGAGGTCAGCTGAGATCGAATGGGGTAGAATTTCACATCTTGTACATAAGCTAGATGTCCTCAAACAAACAATTACAAACCATTTTAGATTTTCACTTGATTTTTGTCTAAATAAAATCGTGCCGTGATTCAGCATGATGCCTCACTGACATTCACAGCACCATTAATGCTTTATTTCGCACCATTTACATCTTTGTCACTGACCAGAAGCTTAACTGGATCAACTAATCTAGAATTATCAGTAAAAAAGTGAATACTGTGTGGTAAGCGGCTCAGCCTATAGCTTTTAAAATATTTTGACCAGAAAAGTAATTCAAGTGAGGAATGTGTTCAATACTCAGCACTCTCTAGGTTGGCTGCAGCTGTGCCAATGTATAAAGTGCTAGCTAATTATCTAGGATAAAGAACATTGCTTGCTGGTAATTGCTGCCATTGTACTCAATATCTGTCTGCAATGTCCCTTCTATCAATTTGGCCAAGTGTGGCATCAAGGAACCCTTACAGAATTGAAATCAGGGGAAATTAATGGAAAAAGTCCACACTGGTTACAGCCACCTAGCAGAAAGGGAGATAGTTGTGGTTTTGTTGACTGTCAGTCATCTCAGTCCAAGAACTACAGGAAATCCTCAGGTTAGGCCCAACAGTCTTTAACTGCTGCATCAATGACCTTCCCTCCTTCAAAAACAGGAAGATGTACTAAGAATTGCACAATGTTCAGTGCTATTCTAACTCATAAAATATTGAGGCAGTCTGCGTCCATAAGCAGCAAGGCCTGTTGAGTTTGTTCCAGCAATTTCTGTTCTTGCTCAATGAAAACATGGCTCATCTGGTAATCCTCAACTCCACTTACCTGTCTTTGCCCATAACTGCTGCCGTTATACAGGGCCTTAGTGCGCAGCTTTGGTCTCCTAGTCTGAGGAAGGACATTCTTGCTATTGAGGGAGTCCAGTGAAGGTTCACCAGACTGATTCCCAGTTTGGCAAGACTGACATATGAAGAAAGACTGGATCGACTGGAGCTTGTACTCATTGGAGTTTAGAAGAATAAGAGTGGAATCTCACAGAAACATATAAAATCCTGACGGGACTGGACAGGCTAGATGCAGGAAAAATGTTCCTGATGTTGGGGGATGTCCAGAACAGTACTTTGAGCATACAGACTACAATATGATTGAGAATGCCATTTACCACCACCTTCAAGAGCAGGCAAACATGGGAAATTAATGTTGGATTTGTCAGAGATACTTACATTCCATGAATGAATTATGGTGGCTCAGTGGTTAGCACTGCTGCCTCAGAGCGCCAGGGACCCGGGTTTGATTCCAGCCTCAGGTGACTGTCTGTGTGGAGTTTGCATGTTCTCCCCGTGTCTGTGTGGGCTTCCTCTGGGTGCCCTGGTTTCCTCCCACAGTCCAAAGATGTGCAGGCTAGGTGGATTGGCTATGCTAAAATGCACATATTGTCTAGGGTAGGGGGCAGAGTCTGGGTGGGATGCTCTTTGAAAGGTCAGTGTGGACTCGATGGGCTGAATCGCCTGCTTCCACACTGTAGGGATTCTGTGGTAACTAAATGGGTATCATGCTCCTATGGCTACTGAACTGTGGATATCTATCAGTGCAATGCTCCTTTCCCGGCATGCTCTACGCATTATATGGCTCAGCACATATCGTTAAAAGTCAACAGGGAATGGTATAATGGTTGATATCTGTATTTACAGGTCTGCAAACAAAATTATTTTCTTGCATATGCATGCATTTTGTCTTGGGTACCATATTAAGTCACTTACCCTGTTTGCAGGTAATTTTACAATATGGGATCTGTTGCTGGAAATTATCCTGGTTAAAACAGAAACAATGTGTAATTTTGCATTCTTGATTTTAAAAAAAAAGCAATCAGCTATTTCAATAAGATAATAAAGAAAGACAAATGATTAACAGGCCTTCTGGCTATCAGTGGAAAATAAAACAATAGCACCTTGTTGAGCAAAACAAAGTGATTTTTCCATGCGACTATAATATCAGAACCAGTGCTCATAAAGGAAAAATACGCAAAAACATAAACAGGAATATGCTCCATGGAGATAAGGCAATGTGTCTCTGTTGGAGCTGCCTATTTTTAAGAGACACAAAATGGCCGGAACTTAAAGAAAAGCCCGATTGAACTGCCTACTTTCAAGGGGCACAAAATAGGCGAAATTTAAAAAGCTTATCTCAACAAAAAAAAAACAATGGTGCCTTTGAGAAAGGAGTTATTCCAAGGCAAAAGAAAGCATTATCTGAATGACAAGGTTACAAAGAATGCAAAGACAGCGATAAAGAAGATTAAGAAAACATTTGGATGATTGGCAACAAAATGAAATTGTAACTCAAAAACTTTGAAAAATCACTACAATAAGTAATTAATTCTTGTCTCATTGAGGATGTGTTCAGCCATAAAAAAACAGCAGCGAAAGTTATCCTACAGAAATTAGTTCTCTCTTTGAAACTATTTACAATATTAATAAATTCCAGTTAAAGATTCTTTAAATAATCACAGAGATAATAATTATAAAACATTAAAGAGATGCCTGGCATATTTTGTCTGATTAGCTAAAATGTTAACAATATAAATAATTATTAAAGTTATAAATATTATTAATATTATGAGTTTTAATAACAGAATTAACTTTTTATATAAAAAGGATAACGGAATTTGACAGGACATAGCCAGTACAATGGACAATAGAATTCAAGCAGTCCTTAGCAATAAGCATGACCGAAAGAGGTCAGCCAGTAATTTTGGAATGCAACAAACAAAGATCCCAAGGCCTAGAGATTACAATAATTGTTAAACATCATATTAAAAACTAAGGGCCTAGGGCTGTCAGTAGGAATGTCCATCATTGATCAGGTGATTTACAAGACTGGCACCACAGAAGGGAAGGGGAGGGGAGGGTACAGTAACCACATTGTGCTTGATCATTGTAACACAAAATGTATAAAAATACTATCAGAGATAGTAGGAACTGCAGATGCCGGAGAATCCGAGACAACAAGGTGCAGGGCTGGATGAACACAGCAGGCCAAGCAGCATCATAGGAGCAGAGAGGCTGACGTTTCGGGCCTAGACCCTTCATCAGAAAAGGGGGAGGGGAAGGGGGTTTTGAAATAAATAGGGAGAGAGTGGGA
>NC_063332.1:56660564-56688968 GCF_021869965.1 Rhincodon typus | reverse complement strand
TGTACAGTGTAAGCTCTAAGTGGTTTGCTGTGCCCAAAAGCAGTGTGCATCCAGATTTCTGAAGAGGCTCTACAGCAGAACCACCAACTCCAGAAATGATCCCAATTGTCTGTAATCACAAATAGCTATTAGTAATTTCAACACGGAGCATTATTTGCTCAGTTCAGCTCAGCTGATAGAGCTTTTACTTCTGTGGCAAATATTTCTTGCTCAGTCCTGGGGTTCTTAGTGCCATACCTCTAAGCTAGGAGGCCTGGGTTCAAGTCCTACCTGCTCCAGAGGTGTGTATTAACATCCATCAAAAAGGCTGATTAGAAAATATCTGTATCTGTTGCCTTAAGTCCCACTTCACACTTCCAGCACATAATCTTACTTGACACTTCACCTCAATGTGGAGAAGTTCTGGCTTGCCAGAGAAGATATATTACAATTCAGGCCACATCCTCACTCAATTAGTTTAAGCAACGACTGATTAAGTGTTGTCATCTCATTGTTAATGTCTAGGCCTCTTGTTGTTTTTGCCCACGTGTTCCCAGCATAGAAAGTAGGTCAGAGATGGGATTACAACCTAATTATTTCAATTCTCAGCTCCATGCTCCCAATTGAATAAAGGAAAATTCTAAAGGAAAGCCTCCCAGCTCGGCGAACATACCAACATCTACCACCAGCAATCTTCACTCAAACCCTAAAAATTCTGTACTGAGACACCAGTCACTAAATAAAGCCTTGGGTGCGAGTTATCTTTTTTCACACATTTTGTGGAAGTTTATCTTTAAGCCTGCTGGATCAAGTGCCAATCTGGCACAGATGCCTCACCTTGCCTGAAGCGGCAGCTATTTGCTGCAGTGAGGACAGCAATCAGCAAAAAATGCCAATGAGTTTTTTCAGGGAGCAGGTCTTGAGGTGGAAAGGGGCGATCAGGGTGTCAGAAGTAAGGTCTATGGTTGGCTTTCAGTGGCTAACCCCTGTCCCCATCTGTGTACCCAACTGCCTCTGGTGTAGGGCAAACGGATGCCACTGTTTCCCAGTTGGGACAGCAGTCACTTTTCTCACCTGCTGGCAAGGCACTTCATTGGGTGTCTAGTGGATTCACACACTTTACAGATCTTTAATTGCTCATGTAAGGACTTTAATTGATGGCAGTTTGGGGATGGTGAATTTGGAGCTTCCCACCCTGAACTTAATTGCTGAGGTGACAGGATCGCCTTGGTTCCAATTTGCCTGGTTATCTGCCCTTCCCGTTTCATTTCTTCTCATTTCTAGGTAGAGGAAAATCCCATTTACGAGAGATGCTAATAACTAGGGACATTTCTGAAAGACCAGTTACAGGTATGTAAGAGCATATTAATTCATAATATATGTGATGTAGTTTCTCCAAATTTCAAACTAAGTTTTATTGGTGGTTAATAGTTAAAAAACAAAAAAAATGTAACGGTGATTTGGTGGTGGGAAAGTCATTCAGTTGTGTGTGATTACACTTCCGGATATTAAAAAAAATTAGTTTTATTACAAATTTTGTGCTACTTAGGGATGTTACTGCTAGACAGTAAAACAAGTTGACATTCAAAGGCATTACTATCTCTGAATCCCCTAGTATCAATATCCCAGGAGTTACCTTTGCTCAGAAACATTGGGGCTACAAGAGCAAGTTAGAGGTTAGGAATCCTGCAGCAATAATTCACTTCCTGACTCCTGAAAGCCTGTCCATCATCTACAAGAGACAAGTCAGGAGTGCGATGGAATAATCCCCACTTGCCTATATAAATGCAGCTCCAACAACATTCAAGATACCTGACACCATCCACAAATTCACTCTGCTACTGATGCTCAGTAGCAGCAATGTGTTCCATTGACAAAATGCAATACAGAAATTCTCCTCGGATCCTTAGACAACACCTTCTATACCCACCTCCACATAGAAGGACATACGTGGGAACACTACCACCCACAAGTTCACCTCCAAGCTACTCACTAGCTTGACTTGGAAATATATTGCTGCTCCTCCAATGTTGTTGGGTCAAACTCCTGGAACACCCTCCATAATGGCACTGTAGGTCTATCTACAGCAACAGACTGCAGATGTTTAATAAGACAGCCCACCTTCTCAAGGGCAACTTGGACGGGCAATAAATGCTGCCCAAACCAGAGATGCCCACATTTCATGATTGAATAATCATAACTTAAAACAGTTGCATTTCAGGCTCTGAATCAACATCAAAAATTCATTAGTCAGTTAGAGTGGCGTAGAATTTCTCTGGACATTCTTCCATTTTTCTGGGAAATGCTGTACCAAGAGCAGGTTTGGGCCCTTAACAGTCATTGATTATAGCCAAATTCAAGGCTGGATTTTAATAAGTAATTTATTCTGCAATTCAAAATGACACCCAAGTGTGGTGACATTGTACACTTTTCATTATACCGAGTGAAGTACCGAGCACAAGTGACAATAATAACTAAACCTAACAGTCCCATGGAGGAGATACAAATGTGTTTTTACTGCAATGGGATATTCTCAGTGACAGGAAATTAAGCAGCATGGTTCCCCATTAATCAGAGACAGGCAGCCAACTAAATAATTAACCAACTAGTTATTGACTACTTTGTGCTAGGGGTTTATCCTTCATGGCCATTCCATAACCCATGCAGGTGACCCCAGCACCACTGGCCACCCCTACAGCTGTGGTTCCGTGATTGGGTTTGTTTCATATTTCTAGCATCCATCGTATTCTGCGTTCTATTGCATGAAATTACAGTCCATAAGGGATGTTTGTTTGTATTGAAAAAATAGGGATCACTTAATAAGTGTTAGGGTGTGTCTGGATACATGGGAAAGACATTTGAATCCAAGGTAATGGGTGTGTTTATTGTCCATTCAGTGGCAGAATCCACTGAAAAGCCCTGAACTTTTCCTAACCTGCTAGCTGAAATGAAGTAAATTTAGTTGGTTCAATTTACACACTGCTGAAGTTTTCAGTGTATTTGAAGCAACCGTCATAAACACTTCACAGAAACGTTTTTTTTTCTTCCTACTATTCATTCATGAGATTTTGGCTTTTCTGGCTTGTATGAGAGGTGACTTGATAGAGGTGTACAAACTGATCAGAGGTATAGACAGAGTGGACAGCCAGAGACTTTTTCCTAGGGTGGAGGTAGCTATTACGAGGGGGCGTGGTTTTAAAGTGAGTGGAGGTAGATATAGGGGAGACGTCAGAGGTAGCTTCTTTACTCGGAGAGTGGTCGGGGCGTGGAATGCATTGCCAGAGAGGGTAGTGGAGTCGGTCTCATTAGGGGCATTTAAGCGGCTATTAGATAGGCATATGGATGATATTATAAGGTAGGGGTGGAGGTTAGATAGACCTTAGGATTAGGGTAAAAGTTTGGCACAACATTGTGGGCCGAAGGGCCTGTACTGTGCTATACTGTTCTATGTTCTATGTATAGTGTTATTGCCCAACCCTAGTTGCCTTGAACGTAATGCCACTAAACCTTAAGGGATGATGATTTGATTCTCTCTTGTTAGAGATGGTCATTGCCTGGCACTTGTGTGTTGTGAAGGTTATGTGCCACTTTTGTCAGCCCAAACCTGGATATTGTCCAGGTCTTGCTGTATTCAGACATGATCAATTTCAGTACTTTTCCATCACAAATGGTGTTGAACATTGTGCAGTCATCATTGGGTATCGTACTTTTGGCCTTATGATGGAGGGAAAATCATTGGTGAAGCAGCTGAAGATGGCTGTGCTGTTAGTTATCTGCCTGAGGAACTCCTGGATGCACGTCCTGGATCTGAGATGACGGATGTTTTTTTCGTTCAATCATGGGATGAAAGCATCGCTGGCTGGTCCAGCATTTATTGCCCATCCCTAATTGCCCAGTATTTAGTTAAGAGTCAGTCACATTGCTGTGAGTCTGGAGTCACATGTAGGCCAGACCAGGTAAGGATGGCAGATTCCTTCACCAAAGGACATTAGTAAACCAGAAGGGCTTTTCCTAACAATCGGCAATGGATTCATGGTCATCATTAGACTTGTAATCCCAGATTTTTATTGAATTCACATTCTACAATCTGCTGTGGTGGAATGATGACCTCCAACAACCACAACCATCTTCCTTTGTGCCAAGTATGGCAAACCAGTGGAGAATTTCCCCCCCAATTCCCATTTACTTATGCTAGAGCCCCATGATGCCACACTCAGGTTAAATGTGAACTGGAAGTCAAGGGCAGTCACTCTCACTTCTCCTCTTGAGTTCAGCTCTTTTTTCCAAGTTTGAACCAAGGCTTAAAAAGGATCAAGACGTATGTGGCCCTGACTGAACCCAAAATGCGCATCAGTGAATGTTAAATGTGTTAATAGTACTGGGATTTGGTTAAATTGCAGAAATGATCTACACAGGAGGCCATTTCACCTATTCTGACCACAAAACAGCTATCCTAAATCCACTTTCCAGCTCTTGGTCTGCAGCTTTATAGATTACACTACAAGTTCGTATCCAAATATTACTAAGATAAAAAGTATACAAAGTTACCAGTTTCTTACCAAAGACTCTGTAGTGACAGTGACAGCCCTTGACAGCAAGGCTGCATTTGACTGAGTGTGGTATTAAGGAGCCCTAGCAAAGCTGGAATCAATGCCATCGGGGCAAACTCTCTGCTAGGGCAGCACAGTGGCTAAGTGGTTAGCACTGCTGCCTCACATTGCCAGGGACCTGGGTTTGAATCCAGCCTCGGGTGACTGTGTAGAGTTTGCATGTTCTGCCCACGTCAGCGTGGGTTTCCTCTGAGTTCTCCGGTTTCCTCCAACAGTCCAAAGATGTGCAGGTTAGGTGGACTGGCCATGTTGAGTTGTCCATAGTACTCAAGGATAAGCAGGCTAAGTGAGTTAGTCATGGGTTAGGGTTGGATCTGGGTCTGGGTTGGTGCTGACTTGATAAGTCAAATGGCCTTTTTCTACACTGTAGGGATCTTATGATTCTATGGTTGGAGTCATGCCTGGCATGAAGGAAGATAGTTTGGTTATTGGAGGTCAGTCATCTCTGCAGGAGTTCCTCAGGGTCAACCATCTTCAGCCTCTTCATCAATGACTTTCCCTCTATCATAAGATCAGAAGTGGGGATGTTCACTGAAAATTGCACAATGTTCAGCACCATTCACAACTCATCAGATACTGAAACAGTCTATGTTCAAATGCAACAAAAGCTGGACAATATCCAGGCTTAGGCTGACAAGTGGCAAGTAACATTAATGCCATACAAATGCCAGGCTATGACAATCTCCAATGTAACCACCACTGTTGATATTCAATGGTGTTACCATCACTGAATCCCCCACAATCAACATCCTAAAGGTTGCCATTGAAATCAGAAACTCAACCATTCCAGCCACATAAACACAGTGGCTACAAGAGCAGGTCAGAGGCTAGGAATACTATGGTGAGTAATTCATCTCCTGATTCTCCAAAGCCTGTCCATCATCTACACTGGCAGCAAGAAGGGTGGGGGAATCCAAAACTACAGGGCATAGGTTTAAGGTGAGAGGAGAAAGATTTAAAAGGGATCTCAGGGTAACTTTGTCACGCAGAGGGTAGTGAATATATGGAATGAGCTGCTAGAGGAAATCATGGAGGCTGATACAATTACAACATTTAAAAGGGTCTGGATTGGTATATGAATAGGAAGGGTTTAGAAGGATTTGGGTCCAATGCTGGCAAATCGGACTAGGTCAGATTGGGATGTCTGGTTGGTGCAGATGAGTTGGGCCGAAGAGTCTGTTTCTGTGCTGTATGACTTTATGACTCTAATAAAACAAAACAAAGTATTACTTACACAGAGAACAACTGCTTACTTCCGAAGTGTGGAGGGATTTAGGTACTCTGGTGCATGTGTCATAAGAAGTTAATATTCACCGACAGCCTGTAATCGAGCAGGCTACTGGGATCCCAGTCTTTATTATGAGTGCACTTAAACATAAAAGTAATAATTTTGTGCTTCAGTTATACAGGGAATTGATGGGACCACATTATGAATACTGTGTGCAGTTTTGGCCTCCTTATTTCAAGAAGGATGTAAATGAATTACAAGTGGTTCAGAGGAGATTTACGTGATTCATACCAAGGATGAGTGGGTTGTTTTCTGAGGATAGGTTGGACAGGGGGAGGGTTGTTTTCACTGGAATTTAGAAGAGTGAGGAGTGAGTCGATTCAAATGTATAAGATCCTGAATGTTCTGGACAAAGGTGGTCATGGAAACGATGTTTCCTCTAATGGGTGAGTCCAGAACTAGGGGGCACTGTTTTATAATTAGGATTTGCCCTTTCAGGATGGAGTTGAGGAGAAATTGTTCTTTCACAGGGTTGTGCAATTTAGGAACTCTGCCTCAGAAGGCAGTGGAGGCAATGTCGTTGAATATTTTAAATACAGAGATGCATAGATTCTGGTTAAGCAGAGGAAGCAAGGATTGTGGCAGTAGTTGGCAATTTGGAATTTGAAACAAATGGAGCAGCCGTGATCTTATTGAATGGCAGAGCAGGTTCAAGGGGCTAAGTGAGCTATTTCTGCTCCTATTTTTATTGTTTATATATTCGCAGTCTATACATTTCAGTCTCATACTAGAGCACGTGCTTACAAATTAGAGCATTAAATATGTCCACTGAAGTACTTTTGTATTACTGCTCTCATTTTAATTGTGTAGTAGGCATGGTTAGAAGCTAAAGAAATACTGGATTCTAAAATTAAAACAAAACAAACTTGATACCTAAAAAAATTAGACAAATTTTAAAATAATTTGATTTTTTTGCCTTGATTGGATTTAAATTAGGTTGCAGCGGGAAAAGAAGTGATCAAATGTCCTATGCCACCCAATTCTCCCCTGACAACATGGTTATTGTAATCATCAATCACTTCAAACTGTAAAGATCTGGCTATTTAACATTTATGTACCTGTGCCCCTGTTGCAATTTCATCTGCAGCTTCATTCATTACACCCAAAGTCTGGAATGCAAATACGCACAGCTCCCGCTCGCATACTGTTGGCTGTAATAAATAAAACAGCATAAGTAATGTATAAATAAAATTTGAAAACATCACAAAGAGTATAAACACATAGAACTTTGAGAGTAATGACAAATGACATAATCGGACTAAATCAAATCTACTTTTCCCAGGGTCCTCGTGTAAATACAAGGGAGGTGATTGCTCTGCAGTGGTAGTGTCCCTGCCTTTAAGTCAGAAGGTCTGGGTTCAGATTCTGCCTGCTACAGGATGTGCAATAACATATACAAGTAGTTGCTTAAAGCTAATTATAAATAAAAGTAAATGCTTCTTTTAAGGAGCATTTAAATATCAATTAGTTTAATTAATTTGTTTCAGTTGCTCAAAAAAGTAGAAATAAGCTTATTTTGTTCAAATTTTCAGGAGTCTTCTCATGCCCATTTTATGAGGACATAAGCATTGTGCAGTCCAGCACTCCAGTAAGGATTGGACTGACATGAGGTAGACTTTTCCTAGCCTGGTCAGGGGGAGGTGGGGTAATGTTTGGAGGTGAGCATGCCAGGATGTGGAATGGCTCTCTGATATATTCCCACCACTGGGGATGTTTCCCAGATGCAGACATGGAGACTGACTGGCTGTTTGCTGAATGGAAGCAGGCACCCAATTAGAGGCAATTTAATGATGTAGTAGCTTTGCTGGCAGCACAAAAATCCTCATAGAAAAACAGATGTGACTGAGTTACTACAGTCCCAGGCGGGGGGTGGTGTGGGTGGGGGGGTGTGGCGTGTGTGGTGGTCACAGATAGGGGAGGTCAGCCCCAGAGACCACAAAGAGCCATCTGGTGGATTTTCATTCCAATCCAGAAGAGATACGAGCAGGATTAGGCCATTCGATCCATTGAGTCTGCTCCATAATTCAATCATGGCTGATATATTTCTCAACCCCATTCTCTTGCCTTCTCCCCATAGCCAACAATCCCCTAACCAATCAAGAACCTATCTATCTCTGTCCTAAATACATTCAATGACTTGGTCTCCACATCCCACTACAGCAATAAGTTCCACAGATTAACCACCCTCTGGCTGAAGAAATTCCTCCTCATCTCCATTCTAAAGGGTCATTCCTTCACTCTGAGGCTGTGCCCACAAGTCCTTGTCTTTCCTACTAGTGGAAACATCTTCTTCGTGTCCACTCTATCTAGGCCTCTCAGTATTCTGTAAGTTTCAATGATGTGCCCCCTCATCCTTCTAAACTCCATTGAACATAGTGCAGAGTTCTCAACTGCTCCTCATATGACAAGCCCTTCATCTCTGGGATCTTTTTGTAAACCTCCTCTGGACTCCCTCCAAGGTCAGCACATCCTTCTTTAAATATGGGGCCTAAAACTACTCACAATATTCCAAATGCAGTCTGACCAGAGCCTCAGTAGTGCATCTCTGCTCTTGTATTCTAGTCGTCTTGAAATTAATGCAAACATTGCGTTTGCCTTCCTAACAGCCAACTGAACCTGCGTGTTAACTTTAACAGAATCCTGAACTAGGACTCTCAAGTCCTCTTCTGCTTCGGATTTCTGAAGCCTTTCCCATTTAGAAAATAGTCTATGCTTCTAAACTACTACCAAAGTGCATAACCTCACACTTTCCCACATTGTATTCCATCTGCCACTTCTTTATCCACTATCCAAGTCCTGCTGCAGCCTGCCCGCTTCCTCAACACTACCTGTGCCTCCAGCTATCTTTGTATCATCTGCAAAATTAGCAACAATGCCCTTGGTTCCTTTCTCCAGATTGTTAATGAATAATGTGAATGTCCCAACATGACCCCTGTGGAACTCCACTGGTCACCGGCTGCATCCTGAAAATGACCCCTTTATCCCCGCTGTCTGCATTATGCCAGTTAGCTAATTCTCTCTCCATGCCAATACTTTGCCCCTAACACTATGGGCTCTTATTTTATTTAGCAGCCTCCTGTGCAGCACCTTTCCTTCTGGAAATCCAAATAGATCATGTCCACTGGCTCTCCTTTGTCTAACTTGCTCATTAGCTCCTCGAAGAATTCTAACAAATTTGTCAGGCATGACCTCCCCTTGATGAAACCGTACTAACTCAACCCTATTTTACCAAATATATCAACTATGGTCAAATGGTGGAGCAGACCCGAAAGGCTGAATGACCAATTTCTGCTCCTATGTCTTATAGTCTAATCACTCTGAAACTTTGTAGTGAGAAAGCAAGGAGGAAGAGCAACAAAGGGGTTGGGAGGAGGGGGAAGTTGACGAATCAGATGTAGTCACGATATCTGTAGATACAAATGTGCCTAACCAGGAATGCACGAGTGTGATCACTGATACAGCCACATACAGCTGATCTAAGGCAGTGCTTGCATCTAATGCACCAGTTGTCAACACTGTGGTCATTCCCAGCACAAAGCAGTCCTACAGTTAACAACACATCCTTCTCACTGATGCCTATTGGTCTTCTGCTCATCTTGCCTTACAATTTCCCTCAAAGATGAAGGCCACTTTGTAGGCAGTAAGCAATAATAGGGATGATGGACAATGAAGCTATGAAATAAAATTTGTGGTGTATAAATGTTGACAATAAAGGTGACAATATATCAATTTTAAACAACCTAGTTTAAACACAATGCACTTCTCTTCCTTTTCCTCTAATTCATAAATGAAGAAATCCCTGTGGCTTCAGCAGAGTTCCACAGGTTTCTTCCTCCTGTCCACACTAACATTGTTGAATTGATGTGAAATCCCAGCTGATTCACTGATGTCCTTTAGGTAAATAAACCTGCTATTCTTAGCCTAAGAGTCTAGAGCCTTATCAACACGGTTCACTTTTTACTTCCCTTTGTAGTGGCCTAGCAAGTCATTTAATGCATTAAAACTGCCTGTTTGCTGCAGATCTTCAAGGCGAAGCTTCATTGTCATCTTCCCTAGGCGACTACGGACAGGTAACGACACCAACACACAATGATTATAGAAACCCTACAATGGGGAAACAGGCTATTCAGCCCAATAGGTCCATAGTGCCCCTCTGAACAGCATCCCGCCCAGATCCATCCCCCTACCCTTTCCCTGTGACCCTGCATTTCCCATGTCTAATCCACCTAACTTACAGACCCTTGGACACTATGGGCAATTTAGCTTGGCTAATCCATGTAATCTGCACATCTTTGGACTGTGAGAGGAAACCGGAGCTCCTGGAGGAAACCCACGCAGACACAGAGAGGACGTGCAAACTCCACACAGACAGTCGCCTGAGGGTGGGATCGAACCTGGGTGCCTGGCACAGTGAGGCAGCAGTGCTAACCACTGAGCCATCATGACACCACAAAAGTGAAATATGGCCCTGCCCTGAACTACAAACAGTGTGAGGGAATCTGTGGTGTTGTAAATGGAGCATATGGAAGTAAATTCCACTCATTTTCTGCATACAGTTCCAACTGAGTCTAGATTTGTATGATAGACAGGGGTGGGTTCAGATGTACATCAAAGTTTTCCTGATTCATTGTAAAAAGTGGAAGTTAGATTTCATAATATTTGCATAGTTAGCTAATTTTCATTTGATAAATTATATCACCAATGTCTCTCCCAAATAACAGCTTTACCTCAGAAATATCTACCTATTCAAACAGGTGTGTTGCAAAACAGACATGTAAAAGCTCAACAGCATTACATGTAATACCAGAAGTATCCAGCAGTTGGCAGCATTAGCAAATTAACGACAATGGTTCCACAATATACACAACTGTCAAGAAGATATACGACTTTAAATATCACATTTTAGTTTCGGCGGCTGCTTTTGCATATTAAGTATTTATTAAAAAATAGACTTTGCAGACTCTAAGTTGGCTGCCAGATCTTTTTTGCCATTCTAACTTTGAGTTTTAGAATCATAGAGTACAGAAGAGACCTTTTGGCCCATCGATTCTGCATCGACAAAAAACTACTCTAAATCTACACGTGTCCGACTTTCGAGCTCTCAGCCCACAGCCTTGTCAAGTCTCTGGAAGTTTACAGCATGAATTACAAAAGGGACACGTCTAGATGCTCCTGGGACTTTCACACTTTCTAATATCAAGGATTACTTTCAGATTAATGGGAACACTTTTCAAATATTAACACAATACTTGTCAAACACAAGAAAACACAAAAAGATCAGCCATGATCTTACTGAATGGCAGGGTGGTCTCGAGGGGGGCAGATGACCTACTCCTGCTCCTATTTCTTAGAAACTCCACTGACATCTTCATTGGAACAGAATGCAAATCTACCTTGTGAAGGAACAAACAGGTACATTTTTTTTTAATTCATTCATAGGACGAGGGCATTGCTGGCTCAGTAGCATTTATTGCCCATCCCTAATTGCCCAGAGTCAATCACATTGCTGTGGGTCTGGTGTCACATGTAGGCCTGACCAGGTAAGGATGGCAATTTCCTTCCCTAAAGGACATAAGTGAACTAAATGGGTTTTTCCTGACAATTGATTCATGGTCATCATTAGATTGTTAATTCCAGATATTTATTGAATGCAAACTCTACCATCTGCCATCTGCCATGGCAGGATTTGAACCTAGGTCCCCACAACACTATCTGGGTCTATGGAATAACAATCCAGCAACAATACCACTTGGCCATCACTTCCCCTCAGGTGAGGAGTGGGAATGCAATGGTTGTCAAATGGGGTTCTGGCTATATAAATGCTGCTACCAACCCCTCTTTCTATGATTTTAAAATTAAATGCTCTTTTAATTTATTCACGTGAGATGTGGGTATTGCTGCCTTGCCAGCATTTATTGCTCATCCCTCGTTGCCCTTCAGAAGGTGGTGATGAGCTGACTTCTTGAAATGGTTTACCAAATCAAACCAAAATTTGATTGTAGCCCCAGAACAGCATTGTAACAAAAACAAGTCAGAAAGGAAACTTAAAAATTTAAACTAAAGCATCATTGTGGGGAAATCCTTCATACTACTTTTAAATAAAACAATAATCGGGTTAGACAGTCCTTGGCAGGACACTGTTATAAAACAAATCAAACAGTCAACACAAACTTATAGAACTGGAACTTATCAAAATCAAATCACTATTATTATCTGGGGTGACAATGCAATTGAACTCTCTATTCTGCCACTGGATGGGCATGCTCCTTTTTAATGGACAAGCAAGTGCCTATGAAACCAAGGAAGAGGGGAAGGCATTATGATCCTGTCCACAGCACACTGCCTGGACCTGGAGACCACCACTTTGGCCGAGCCCAGGAGCAGGCCCATGCGAAGTTGAATTATCTCTTTAAAGCCTTCTTGAACTCTACAGTTTTTGACACTGGTAGCCTGGCTGGAGTCTCTTCAATCATTCCTACATTATCACCTCCTGAACTCCACAACATTCAAAGAACTCTGTGCAGAAGCCTTTAGGACTCTGAGTGGTGTGAGCTATGGTGAAATTTGTGGCAGAATCAGATATCTCAACGTTGGGAGAATCTCACTTGGCAGCAGCGAGTTGCCAATTAAGGGGATAATAGCTTGTTAAGTGCCTTATTAATGCCACAACTTGTCTCATTAATATTCAGCTTCCTAAATTACCAAATGTACAAAACAAGTTAGACACCAAGCAATTTCAAGATGGAAGTCAGAATTGCAACCTGGCAACTTCAGCTTCCAAAGGACCTCCATGTTGGACACTGGGCACCGACATTTCAGGGTACACATATGCACTTCACATCCACAGTCACTGGCACCTGACAAGCGCCAGCCTCTAAAAACCCTATGGCATATCTTCAATTCAGGTAAGTTATGCTTCTGCACTTCAGTGCTGTACCAGCAACCATCATTATAATGCTGCTGCAAAGACACTGTCTGCTCAGGGGCATACATCCAACTCATGAACTGGACCAGGCTGCATTTCCAGGCTCTTCACTTATTGTCATAGCACTCATTCAATCTGACACTATTTGGATGCTCACAGTGTCCTTGACTTGCATTGCTTTGCCTCCTCAGTCAGAGCTACCAGGCTCATATGACTTCAGTCTTGCCTGCCTGTTCAGCACAGGCTCAAAGACCAGAAGCTTGTCATGATTGTCAAGAATCCTCAGTCAAGTTAAGTATTCATCCAAGAGGTCCTGGCACTCTAAATCACAGGCGGCTTCCATCACTAGTCCAGAGGCTTGGATGCAGCCAATCAACCATTCGGGACGGTCAGAATCAGGATCTCTCCACCCAAGGAGCCAAATGTTGGTCTGCCACCACCAGTTTTGCCTCTTTCTACCCTAGGTCCGAAGTCTCGTAACACCAGGTTATTGTCCAAAAGGTTATTTTAAAATCACAAACTTCTGGAGCACTGCTTCTTCAAATAAACTTGTTGGACAATAACCTGACGTTGTGCGACTTCTGACCTTGTCCACCGCAGTCCAACGCTGGCACCTCCACATTTTTTGCCCTAGCATAAGCTGTTTTCATCCTGGAATGATAAAGAGGTAGGTATTAAGGAAGATGAACATGGGTGGCAGAGCTGTTTCTTTTTGTTACTTTTAGTGCAGGTGGGGAGGAGTCTAGAGCGAGTGAGTAGGCAATACAGAGAACATGCAGGATTCGTGGTGTCAAGGGTTGGGTGGATGAATAAAAGAGCAAGGGAAAGTGTTGCAGGTAGTAGTGAAGATGTTAGATCATGAGCCTTGGTGGGAGGTCGGTACAGCAGCAGAGATAAAGTGAGTGTGAGGAATTGGAGAGGAGATGGTGTCACTTATGCTGGTCAAGTGGAGAAAGTCAATGGCTTCCTTTCTGCATTGCTGTGCGTTCTTCCAGATGGCTGAGACTGCATTGACTTGGGTGGTAACCTCAGATCAGGCTGGCATTTTCTGGTGTCACAGCCTCCTCTGCTGGTCCTGCGCAAAGAGAAAGTTCCCATGTCTGCATCACTCCATCAGGTAGGACCACCAAGTCCCGCTTTACAATTTTCCCTGTCTACCATGTCTGGTGCAAATGTCAGGAACTATGCAGAGCAGCTCTGGACTGACAGTGTTTGTCCTTGGGCACAATGGGGGTTGGGGACGAATGTTGGTCTTTATCGGAAAGCTGGTGAGTGGTGAGTTGTCTCCAGAAACATGCATGGTAAGTTGAGAATAGAATTGGATGTCAGGAGGGTATGGTAGTTCGTTGATGTGGAGAGCTGGTAAGGTTCACTGAGAAGTCTTACTGGACTTTGTAGCGAGAATCCTTCCAAAAACTCGCATTTAGTTAAAAAAAGCACAAGTTTCATCCCTTTGTCTTTCTTGAGCTTTGGCTTTTTGTGTCTCCCCTGCTCTCTTCACCTCAGCATTAAGGGCCAGGCCTTTAGCTGTCTAGGCATGAAACTGACATTCTACTAAAGTCTCTACGTGTCTTTTTCCTAAAGCAAACTTTTGACTAACCATTCATCCTGTTATTCACTTTTATTGCTCACTCTCAATTACTGTCTGATTGAACACATGAGAAGCACTTTGGGATATTTGATTTTTTTTTCTTATACACAATAAGAAAAATGTTAAACGTGCAAAGACATTTTACAAACTGCACACACTCATTGCATGCTACCCTAATATGAATCATATTGAATATGTTAAGATTGCAGGTCTTCTTATAACCTTTGTAGAACATCAGTTGATCATCCTCCAGTGTCATTCTCTACACAGAAATTTCGCAGTTGGATGTTGATTTGCTCTTGTTAAATAAATTGGCCTCCAGAGAAAGACCACATCATTCACATTGGTTAGTAGCATTTGTAACTATGGAGTTTTCAGGGCTGCTGGAATAAATACATGAATGTGCCATGACCGGAAATGGTATTGGCTACTCATATGGCATTGATGTCTATTCTTATACCAATAGCTATCTCACGCCTTATTAATAACATTTATGCATGACTACTCTAAGCCATTTGGATGGCTTATCCATCCTGCTTTCTTTGGCCCTGACTGAGTTTCTTTTTTCTCCAGTTCCTCACTAAAGATCACTCGTGGAAAGTGTGCATGTGGTATCAGGTGATAACTAGGTTCAGTTTGGCTCTGATGCTCCTCATGCAGAATAGCTTGTGTAGACTCAGATATATGCTTTGAGAAACAGCATGTGGGTACAATATATGGAAGTTTAAGATCTGTCAATCTTTATCTTCAAAAAGGTATGTGTCTTCAGGAAGAAACATTTCCGGCAGAGGGGCCGCTGTTACATTGACTTCTAAATGTTCAAAGTTTAGACATCTTGCAAAGCCCGACTTCTTAGTTTACCAGAAATTTGAATTTTTCCGGTTTTTATTAACGCTTTTGTTGATCTTGTTTCTTCAGATGTCCAGTATTTGGTTAATGTAGCATTATATTCACTTACACCCACATTATCCAACTTCATCTCTTTTACACCTTCTCACAGAAAATAATGATTGGGTAACCATGAGCATTTTAATGGTATCTGTAATGTGCAAACCTCAAACACCACAGGACGGCATGAACTATATTGTATTATTAATGACTGCCTTATTGAATCTGGAAAATGGCTTGAAGTGTTTTTTTTTTAAACTGCACATTGCCCAGTTGCAATTAATGGATAATCTCTTCTTCTTGCTCTCTCTGACATGTACAAAATGCTACTTGGTCATATTCACAAGTCATTGGTACTGCTTCATTATCATAGCAAGATAATGCATAATTCAGGGAATTACTTATTATTTACAATGAGCTAGCTCACTGGCATTGCAGACACCAGCAACTACTATTTTGCTGGAATGAGGGTTTACCTTAAACATTCTAGCATCAGAAAGACATAGCAGACTGCTATTCTCATTTTACAGCAAGCATACCTCCATTCACCATCTCAGCAAATGAGGAGAAGGAAATGTTTGATGTGTAAGGCTGAAACTGAAGGGTGGTATGATTCTTGAGTCAGATTTTGATCTAAATTGACTTGGAACTATGTCACCATTCTTTCAATGTCTTTGGGTCAAACTCCTGCCTAACAGCACTGTGGATGTACATACAGCTCATGGACGGTAGCAGTTCAACAAGGCAGCACAATAGAGACATAGAAAATAGGGACAGAAATAGGCCATTCAGCACTTTGAGCCTGCTCTGCCATTCAATCAGACCTTGGCTGATCATCCATTTCAGTGTCTTTTCCTGCGTTATCCCCATACCTTTTGATCCCCATACCTTTTGATTCCCTTCACTTTAATAGTGACATCTATCTCCTTCTTGAAAACATTAAATGTTTTGGACTCAACTGCTTTTTGGGCTGGAGAATTCCAAAGGCTCACCACTCCCCGGGTGAAGAAATCTATCCTCATCTCGGAAGACAATGCAAGGTTCTTACTGGATCTCCAGCCAGCATCCAACCCCTCTGTCATCTGATTTAAATCCACCCACAGAATCACAAACTATTACTACAATCTTAACAACCACCTCATAAATTATAGTCACAAGTTATCTGTTACTTCTACATGCTTTCTTAAATTGCTTTCTCTCATTCTGCCCTTTGTTTTCTCATGCTAATATCAATCTGTTGTGCCATTTAACAGTATTCTGTTTATCACTTCAGCACTTTTCAATATTATTCTATTTGCTGCGTGATTATGATTGTTTCCTTCTTATCCCTCAGGTTGTTATTTTTAAATTCTGTTTATTTGTAACATTGTCTGATTTTTACAGAGGGTTCACACCCACAGTAGCTGTCAGACCTGCTGAGTGGTTCTATATTTCCCATTGTGTGTCATAGTTCACTGAAGGTTTACTTGATTATGTTTGTGATCATTTGCCATCCCGCAACAATAACGACTGTACAGGAGACCTTCACAGGACGCCCTCTGTGAGACGACAAAAAAGGGCAGCGAATCAGGGGGCGGCTGAGAGTCATCGCAGCAGAATTCTGGGAGACCTCGCCACAGTCATCACAACTGTGCAGCAGGTCACAGAGAATCTGGTGTCAAGGTGTGGTTCAACCCCAATTGGTGTTTTCCACCCTCCCTCCCTCGTCCTCTGACCAAAAAGAAAAGGCTCTGGCAGGAGGATAACTGGCTAGGTAAAGGTGTACGATGGAGCAGCCACTAAGAGAGTGGGCCAGTGTTAGAGTGGAAGTGCTGAGACTTTTGCTCGAGAGGTTTCGGCGTGAGGAGGCTGAGCAGGGGTGCAGGTAAGGGCTCTTTAACTGTCTTTCTGTCTAGAGTGAAGGCAGTGGGCTTGGCAGTTAAGGCAGTGGCATGCTCCGCTTGCAGGATATGGGAGATCAAGGAGACTTCCAGTGTCCCTGGTAGCTTTACCTGTGAGAAGCATGTCCCTGTTAGGGTGAAGGGAAAAGCTGGTGGGTTTAGGGATCCTCGGCTGACATGGGATATTGAGGCTTTGGTCAGGAAAAAGAAGAAGGCGGACGTTGGGTTTAAGCTATCGGGCTCAAGTGATTTCCTAGATGACAATAAAAAGTGTAGGAGCACACATAACAGGAAATCTGAAGAGCAAAAAGAGGGTGGCACGGTGGCTCAGTAGTTATCACTGCTGCCTCACAGCTCCAGGGACCTGGGTTTGATTTCACCCTCGGGCAACTGTCTGTGTGGAGTTTGCACATTCTCCCCGTGTCTGCGTGGGTTTCCTCCGGGTGCTCCGGTTTCCTCCCACAGTCCAAAGATGTGCAGGTTAGGTGGACTGGCCATGCTAAATTGCCCGTAGTGTTCAGGGAGGTATAGATTAGGGGGGTGGGTCTGGGTGGGATACTCTGAGGTTCGGTGTGGACTTGTTGGACCGAAGGGCCTGTTTCCACATTGTAGGGATTCTATGATTTATGGTGGTACTGGAGGCCGCCCTGGCTGTGATGGAGGTTTTTCCATGGGTTGGAGCTTCGCAATGACTCTCATTCTCATCTATTACATTCTACCATTCCTCCATCTCTGTCGCATCTATTCCAATGATGCCAACTTGGAGAGATGCCAACTTGGCCATACTGAGGAGAGAATCATGGTCGCGAAGGAAATAAGGCAAACAAGTGAGGATGTTTTGCACGGCATACACATTACCAGGGAGGCGGTGTTTGCAGCCTTAAAGCGTATTAAGGTGGATTAATCCCCTGGGCCTGATCAAGTTCATCCTCAGATGTTGTGGGAGGCTAGGGAAAAAAATTGCAGAGGCCCTTGCAGAAGTTTTTGCTTCATCTTTAGCCACTGGTGAAGTTCTGGAAGACTAGAGTGTGACTAAACATTAGTCATTGTTTAAGAAAGGTTGCAAAGACAAACCAGGAAGCTACAGGCCAGTGAGCCTGACATCAGTGGCAGGCAAGTTATTGGACAGGATACTGAGGGACAGGGTCAATCAACATTTGAATAGACAAAGTTTGATTAGGAATAGTCAGCATGGATTTGTGCGTGGGAAGTCATGTCTGACAAATCTTTTAAAGTTTTTTGAAGAGGTAACCAAGAGGATAGATGAGGGTAGGCAGTGGATGTTGTCTATTTGGACTTCAGTAAGGCCTTGGACAAGGTCCCACAGAGCAGGCTAGTCATGAAGGTTAGGTCGCATGGGATCCGGGGAAAGCTAGCCAGCTGGATTCAAAATTGGCTCGATGGTAAGAAGTAGATGGTGATGGTTGAAGGTTGTTTCTCAGACTGGAAGCCTGTGACTAGTGGTGTGCCACAGAGGTTGGTGCTGGGAACTTTGTTATTTGTTATTTACATAAATGATCTGGATGTGAATGTGCAGGGCATGATTAGTAAGTTTGTGGATGATATAAAATTAGGGAGTATTGTTGATAGCAAGGAAGGTTATCAAAAATTACAGAGGGATCTTGATCAAATGGGGAAGTGGGCTGAGGATTGGTAAATGCAATTCAATACAGACAAGTGTGAGGTGTTGCACTTTGGAAAGTCAAACGAAGGACTTATACAGCAAATGGTAAGATCCTGAGGAGTGTTCTGGAATAGAGGGACCAAGGAGTACAAGTCCATAGTTTGTTGAAAGCTATGTCACAGGTAGACAAGGTGATGAAGAAGGCATTTAGCATGCTGGCCTTCATTGGTCAAGGTATTGAAGTACAGGAGTTGGGACATTGTGTTACTGTTGTGTGAGTCATTGGTGAAGCCGCACTTGGAATATTGTGTACAGTTTTGGTCACCCTGTTATAGGAAAGACACAATTAAACTGAAAAGTGTGCAAAGAAGATTTATGGGGATGTTGCCAGGGCTAGTAGGCTTGAGTTATAGGGAGAGGTTGGCCAGGATAGGACTTTATTCCTTGGAATGCAGGAGAATGAGGGGTGACCTTATTGAGATGTATAAAATTATGTGGGGCATAGATAAGATGAATGCACATAGACTTTTTCCCAGGGATGGGTAATAGAAAACTAGAGGGCATAGGTTTAAGGTGAGTGGGGAAAGATTTAAGAAGGACCTGAGGGGCAACTTCTTCTCGCAGAGAGTGGTGCGTATATAGAATGGGCTACCAGAGAATGTTGTTGAGGCAGGTACAATAGCAACATTTAAAAAACATTTGGACAAGTTCATGGATGGGAAGGGGATACGCGCCAAATGCGGGCAATTGGAACTAGCTGAGTGGGCACTATGGTCAGCATGGACCAGTTTGGGCCGAAGGGCCTGTTTCCATGCTATATTACTCTATATCTCTACTCAATGACTCTAATAAGCAGCAGGGTAAAAAGACCTCAGTTGGAATACAGTGAACAGTTTTGAGCCATGTATCTAAGAAAATGTATACTGGCATTGGAGCCAGTCCAGAGACGGTTCCCTTGGCTGAAAAAGATGTGGAAAAGATCTTATGAGGAGTGGTGGAGTAGGACTGGCCTGCACTTATTGGAATTTAGAAGAATGAGAGAACCTTATTCAAACATACAACATTCTAGGGGACTTGATGGTAGATGCAGAGAGGTTGTTTGCAAGAGTCTAAGACCAGGGATAATAATCTCAGAATGAGGAGTCACACATTTAAAACAAAGAGGAGAAGGAATTTCTTCTCTCAGAGGGTTGAGAATTTGTACATTTCTTTTCTGCAGAGGACTGTCAAGGTTAGATCATTAGGCATGAATGGCTGTGCAGACTCAATGGGCTGGTAGCTTACTTCTGCTCTTACATATAATGGTTTTAACATAATGGCACCAATCTGTATCAGAGTGGAAAACTTAGTCCACAATTTCACAAGCCAAACTTCAGCTAAAATAAACAAACTACCATTAATAATGTAATGCATGAAGAAATATGGAAATGTCTCACATCATAGGGGGTGACTTAATGTGATGAGAAATCCTTGGGATAAAGTGAAACGTCAGTTTTATGTTGCACTTAATTTTCGTCTCTGTTCACTTCAATCAATATACAACCGCATTGATCAGGGAGACTTAGTGAGACTTATAGAAATAGTGGACTTGCCAACTTCTTTATAGAGATAATATAGAGAACCAAGCAAAAATTAAATAAGAAAGGAAACCAAGGAACTGCAGAAGCAGGAAGTCAAAAACAAAAATTGCTGGAAAATCTCAGCAGGTCTGGCAGCATCTGCGGAGAGAAAGCAGAGTTAATATTTCAGTTCCTTGTACAGAGTGGTTTAAATTAAATTCAGTTGGCGTGTGCTGAATGAGCAGTATCAGTCTATAGGTAGTGTTGAAGCTTTATAATGTACTTCTAAAGCACACTTTTGAGTATGATGCTCACATTTGAGAACGATGTTTCCGAATGAATGTACACAACTACTGAGAAAGTTGAGATGAATAAACTTGAGGGTAAATGAGGAAATTATTAGAGGAAGTTAAATTCTACAGTGTACAGAAATAATGGTGGGGGAATGGAGGGAGAAAGCACGTTATTATTTCAAAACTATGCAGGCCAATAGAATATTTAGGACACAAAAAAGTACTTTTAGCATATTAAAATACCCCTAAGTTCTTCATAGAAACATTACAGGGCAAATGTGACACCAAACGAAAAAAGGGACAGGGATATTATAGCCATTACAGAAACATGGCTAAGGGAGGGACAGGACTGGCAGCTTAATGTGCCAGGGTACAGGTGCTTTAGGAGGGATAGAGGTGGAGGAAAGAGGGGAGGGGGAGTTGCATTTTTGATTAAGGGGAGTATCACAGCAGTAGTCAGAGATGAAATAACTGAGGGATCATCTAGTGAGGCTTTGTGGGTGGAACTAAGAAATAAGAAGCAAATGGTAATGTTATTGGGGTTGTACTGTAGGCCCCCAAATATTCAATCGGAATTAGAGGAACAAATATGCAGGCAGATTGGGGAGACTTGCAGGAGAAATAGGGTTGTCATTGTGGGGGATTTTAATTTTGGGACTGCCAGAAGGTTAAGGGCTTAGATGGGGTGGATTTTGTTAAATCAATTCAGGAAAGTTTCTTCAAGCAGTATATAGAGGGCCCTACCCAGGAAAGGGCAAAGGCTGACCTACTCTTGGGAAATAGGGCAGGACAGGTGCCTGAGGTGACAGTGGGGGAGCACTTTGGGACAAGTGACCGTAGTTCTATTAATTTTAAAATAGTTACGGAGAGGGACAAAACTGGTCCACAGGTTCAAGTTCTAAATTGGGGCAAGGTGAATTTTGATGGAATTAGACATGAGCTTGCAGGGGTTGATTGGAGTAGTTTGATTCCAGGCAAAGGGACCCCTGGCAAGTGGGAGGCCTTTAAAATTGTGATAGCTCGAGTTCAAGGTCTTAATGTTCCTGTGAGGGTGAAGGGCAAGTTTGGCAGGCGTAGGGAACCCTGGATGACAAGAGATATTGAGGCTTTGACCAGAAAAAAGACGGAGGTATGGCTCAGGAGCAGACAGCTGGGATCATGGAAATCCCTGGAGGTATATAGGGGATACAGAAGTTTACTGAAGAAGGAAATCAGGAGGGCGAAAAGGGGGAACAAGACAACTTTGGTTGAGAAGATTAAAGGTGAATCCAAAGAGATTATTTAAGTACAGTACAGAAAAAATACTAACCAGAGAGAGAATAGGATCCCTTAAGGACCAAAGTGGACATGTATCTATGGAATTGCAGGAGATTGGTGACGTCCTCAATGAATACTTCTCCTCTGTGTTTACCGTGGTGAAAGACATGAAGACTGGAAACTTGGGGAAGTTAGTGGTGATATCTTGGGGGCAGTCCATATCACAGTACAACACTTCCACAACACAGGAGGTGTTGGAAATATTAGGAAGTATGAAGGTGGATAAATCTCCTGGTCCTGATCAGATATATCCAAGAACCTTGGAAGAGGCTAGAGAAGAAATTGCGGGAGCCCTGGCTGATATATTGGCATCATCATTAGCCATGGGTGACGTCCCTGAAGACTGGAGAGTAGCAAATGTTGTGCCCTTATTCAAGGGGGGCTGCAAAGGAAAACCTGGGAATTATAAACCATTAAGCTTAATATCTGTGGTAGGTAAGTTATTTGGGAAGATTCTGAGGGATAAGATATACATGCAATTAGAAAGACAGGGTTTGATTAGGCTTCATGCGTGGGAGATCATGCCTCAGAAATTTATTCGAGATCTTTGATGACGTGACCAGGAAGGTTGATGAGGGCAGGGCAGTAAACGTAGTCTGTATGGATTTCAGTAAGGCCTTTGATAAAGGCTCCACATGGTAGGCTGGTCTGGAAGGTCAGATCACATGGAATCCAGGGACAACTGGCAAAATAGATACACAATTGGATTGATCGTAGAAAGCAGAGAGTAATAGTGAAAGGATGCTTGTTGGACTGGAGGCCTGTGACTAGTGGTGTACCTCAGGGGATGGTGCTGGGTCCATTGCTGTTTGTTATCTATATCAATGATTTAGATGAGAATATACAAGGCATGATTAGTAAGTTTGCAA
Source organism: Rhincodon typus (assembly GCF_021869965.1). Classification (NCBI taxonomy): domain Eukaryota; kingdom Metazoa; phylum Chordata; class Chondrichthyes; order Orectolobiformes; family Rhincodontidae; genus Rhincodon; species Rhincodon typus. The sequence goes on along the minus strand of NC_063332.1, from coordinate 56,666,145 downwards.
ATGACACTAAAATAGGCAGTATTGTGGACAGTGAGGAAGGTTATCAGAAATTGCAGCAGGATCTTGATCAGCTGGGAAAGTGGGCTAAGAAATGGCAAATGAAGTTTAATATAGATAAGTGTGAGGTATTGCATTTTGGAAAGCCAAATCAAGATAGGAGTTTCATGGTGAATGGTAGGGCCTTAAGGAGTGTAGTGGAACAGAGGGTCCTTGGAGTTCAGGTGCATGGTTCTTTGAAAGTGGAGTCACAGGAAGACAGGGCAGTGAAGAAGCAGCTTGGCACATCCGTCATCAGTCAGGACACTGAGTACAAAAGTTGGGAAGTTATGTTGCAGTTGTACATGATGTTGGTGAGGCCGCACTTGGAGTATTGTGTCAGTTTTGGTCACCTTTTGGAAGGATGTTATTAAACTAGAAGGAGTCCAGAGTCGCCGGGTCAAAATCCTGGAATTCCCTCCCTAATAGCATTGTGGATCAACCTACAGCAGGAGGACTGCAGCAGTTCAAGAAGGCACCTCACCACCACCTTCTCAAGGGCAACAAGGGATGGACAAGAAATGCTGGCCCAGTCAGTGATGCCCAAATCCCACAAATGAATAGAAAAAAAGGGAAATATACAAGGATGTTGCCAGGACTCAAGGGACTGAGTTATAAGGAGTGGTTGGACAAGCTAGGACTTTTTTCTTTAGAGTGTAGGAGACTGAGGGGGGTGCTCATTGAAGCTCATGAGAGGTATGGATACAGTGAATGCACTCAGTCTTTTTCCCAGGGTTGGGGAATCAAGGACTAGAGGGCATCAGTTTAAGGTAAGAGGGGAAAGAATACATGGGAACCTGAGGGGGAACTACTTTACATAGAGAGTCGTATACATTTGGAATGAGCTGCCAACGGAAGTGATTGAAGTGGGTACATTAACAACATTTAAAAGGCATTTGGACGAATACATGGATAAGAAAGGTTTAGAAGGATATGGGCCAAGTGCAGGGAAATGGGGTTAGCATGGATGGACATTTTGGCCGGCATGGACCAGTTGGGCCGAAGGGCCTGTCCCCGTGCTGTAGGACTCTATGACTCTAAAAGACAATATCTGGGCAGATCACCAAAACCTTGTTCAAGAGAGTAGGTTTTAAGATTTCTTACACAGAACGGACAGTGGAAAAGAGAAAGATGAAAGAAGGTTTAGCCTGGTAATTCCAGAGCTTAAGGTGTAGACAGCCAAATGCACATAACCTGTGATAAACCGACTAAAATCAGGAATACTGAACAGGTCAGAATTTGAGACAGCAAGCATCTTGGAGAGTTGTTGCGATGAGGAGATCTTAGAGATGGAGTGGGGTCAAGCCTTGAAGGGCTTGGAAACAAGGATGAGAATCTTAATATTACAGCATTGTTTAAATCTGCGACAAGAAATAATAGAGAAGTGATTCTCTACTCAAACATATTGTAAGGTTATAAATGATCTTGCAGGCAAGGTATTCATACTATATCTGGATGCTGCATTGGAAGAGCTGAGGAACAGAAGGGATAGGTTTCAATGGGTATTGTCTTTTCTACTACATATACACAGAATGGTTCTCTGATTAAAATTACTAACAGTTTCTTCCCATCTTCTTTGAATACTGAAGTGATGAACTATTAGCAAGAAAAAGAAGTGCATAAATATAGTTTGTTTTACATTTATCAGTATGGGTAATTGATCACTTTAAGAGTCACATTTTATTCCTTTATATGTTAGCTCTGCACTGTCTTCAATCTCTCTATTTTACCTTTCGATCAATCAGTGCCAATATTATGACTTTATTTTATTATACATCTGATGTGGTTTAAATGTTCACATTTCAAGGTTGGACAGTTTATTTTCCCTTTCCACATGAAATGAATGTTATAGAAATATATGTTGCTATATAATAATACACATGGAATTTATAACAGGCACTTGCAAATGTGTTGATGCCAATATACTTGGCATGGCAAAGGTAGCAGGAAGTGACTGGACAACAGATTCATGCCTACATGTTTTGACGTGAGAAACGGATGTGTCACAAAGGCTGAGATCTTTCTCCAATCAGGCAGTGACAGGCCTTCCAGAACTGGAAATCCATCCCAGCAAGGGCTGCTGACCAATCAGAGGCCAGCAGCTCTCACGTTTGGCAGTGCCACTCTGAAGCTACTCTTGCTGCAAGGACGACAGCCAACATCCTGAGAACTTAGGTCTCTCGTAAGTGCTTTTCACAGCAGGTAATGGAGGATGGTTTCTGGGTTGGATTCATAGGGAGGTAGGGGAAAAGGGGACCATTTCAGTCGGGCCAGGATTGACCCTCTGGAGCTTATTAATTGAATACTTAAAAGCCTGAGTTGGCAGCATGTTCCCTCTACCCACCCAGAACTTCAGTTAGGTGGAGGCAGAAGGCAGCAGATTGCTGGATGTCACTACCATACCCAATTAAGTTATCTTCTTATCTCCGGGGCTGCCAACTCCAGAATAAGAAGATTGTGTTAAAAATGTCTCTGTGGTCCGACTATTATCTTTTATTCATTCACAGGGTAGAGGCGTTACTGGCTGGGTCAGCATTAATTGTCCATTCCTAATAGCCCTTGAGAAGCTGATGGTGAGCTGCTCTCTTTAACCACTGCAGTTCATGTAGTGTAGGTGCGCACACAAATGCTAGATAGGGAGTACCAGGATTTTGGCTCAGCAACAGTGAAGGACCAATAATGTAATTCCAGGTCAGGATAGGATGTGACTTAGAGGGAACTTGCAGATAGTGGTGTTCCCATGCTTCTGCCTTTGCTCTTCTGGGTCGTAGAGGTTGTGGGTTTGGAAAGTGATGTAGGAGCCTGCTGAGTTTATTGCAGTGCATCTTGTAGATGGTACACACTGATGCCACAGTGTCAGTAGTGGAGGGAGTAAAATGTTTATGGTAGTTAATGGGGCACCAATCCAGCAGGTTGCTTTGTCCTGGAAGGTGATAACTTCCTTAAATGCAGTTGGCTAGGGGTTTGGATTGGCTTCACTTATCAATGCAAGATAAGAGTATTTCATTATGCGCCTGATTGGGCATTGTGAATGGTGCGCTGTGGAGTTAAGATGTGAGCTACTCAGTGCAAAATTCTCAACTGTTGGCCTACTCCTATAGCCACAGTATATAACTTTCCAGTTTAATTTCTGGTCAATGGTAACCACTAGGATGCTGATAGTGGGGGATTCAGTGATGGTAAAGCCATTGACTGTCAAGGGAGACTCTTACTGCTTGAAAATGGTAATTCTTTGTCAATTTGTGAGGCTTGACAACCTGGATGTTGTCTATAACAAAATTATGAATTAGGAACTTAAGTAGGCTATTTGGCCCCTCATGCCTTCTCCATCATTCAAAAAGATCATGGCTGATGAGTTTGTGTTTTGAATTTGAATGAAGAAATTAATTTCTCACGACTCCTCTATTTATAGAATTAATCTGTTTGTTAGATCATTTGACACATTTTGAAACTTGACTAATTACCCTTCAAAATGTACTTCTGCAGAGTGTTCAAAATAAGTTTAAAATAGATTGTATCCAACACAGTTCTTTCAGAATTTCTATAACCTGCACGTTAATTTCCTAATAATTGTCCACGGCTTCCTGCCATTCAGCCAATTCCTCATTTCGTTTCCTGATTTGATGCTTTTTTTTTGGTTGCTTTAAACGTACTTCTGAACATCTGGAACCCAGCCATGGTTGTGTTCATCAAAGTATACATTTGCGGTTATTGAAGTACTTCAGTGTTATTCATAACTTATCACACAGGACTTAGAAGAGATTTCATCAGTGTATCAATGTAATGTAATGGTGTTTATGATAATGCAAGACAAATTGTTGTTTACCTCCCTGTAAATCTCCTGAAAACAGAACTATCTAAAAGTCCCAATATGGCAATATCAATAAAAAAGTAGGCAGAAAAAGAGAACTTTTACTACCTCTTAATTACTACATGATATTACTAATGTGATAGGTAAAATGTGTCTGTACAGGTTTTAAACTACCCTTCTGTGTTGCAAGCTATTAAACTATCTTATGGATTGATGAAGATTTCATAATCTGAGACACCAAGCAACAAAATAAGGTATACACATAATGGTACTTGTCCCAATGTGCACCATCCATATATTTTATCCTCAGGCCACAGAGATATGAGTATGTGAAAAGTATCAATCACTTTGCAGGCAGCAGTAGAAGATGAACAACAGCACATTGTATTTATATAACATTTTTAACATAAGAAAAGGTCCCAATGAGCTTTATCAAAGAAAATTTGACACAGAGCCACAAATGAGACATTAAGACAAATGGTTAGTCAAAGAGGTATGTTTTCAGGAGCATCCTAAGGGGGTAAAGAGGGGAATAAAGGACTTCTTGGAAGGGAATTCCACAGTTTACAGTCTTCATTCCAGAAGAGACAACTGTATATGGTTGACCGATTACCTGACTCAGGATGTCAGTAAGTGAAGATACTTTATAGGGCCATGGGACTGGTCACGTTACATGGATAGGAATTGGTGAAGCCATGGAGGTATCAAGTGATGGATGAAAATAACTTGAAGTAAGGTGGGACATAAACATCAGAGATTTAAATGACCTCATGACTTTGCTGGGCAAAAGATAGAAGGCTGGTCAGAACTACATTGAGAGAGTTGAGTGTATAGGTAAAATAAAAAGTATGAATAAACGTTTCAGCAGCAGATGAGCTAGGGCAGTGACAGAGCAGACAGTGATAGAGACTTTTTAAAAAAAAAAATTCAATCATGGGCTTTGTTGGCTGGGCAATAGCTACTTCCCATCTTTTGTTGTCCTTGAGAAGGTGGCACAGACCTGCCTTCCTGAACCATGGCAGTTCATTTGGTGTAGTTTGTCTCACAATGTTGTCAGGAAGTTCCAGAATCATGAGCCAGTGACAATGAAGGAAAGGCAATATGTTTCCAACTCAGGACGGTGAGTGGTTTGCAGTTAGTGGTGTTCCCATGTATCTGCTGCTCCTGCGCTTGGAGTGGTTGTGGGTTTGTAAGGTGCTGTATAAGGAGCCTTGGTGAATTTCTGTAGTGGCTCTTGTAGATCAACGATTGCTTGATATGATTAAATTTAAACAGGAGACAAAAAGTTGAAGCTTTATGTCTGAGTGCAAGACGAAAAGGTCAACTTCTTTTCTCTTTTTCACAACCTTGTAGATTTTCACACTGCTTTCACTGTGTGTCACTATTGGAGGGAGTGGGTCTAGTGCCAGTCAAGCAGGATGCTTTTTTCTGGATGGTGTCAAACTTTGAGTGCTTTTGCAGCTGCACTTATCTAGATTAGTGGGAAGTACCTGAAGTGTTCATTAATGAATGGCACTTCATGAATGAATCGTCAAAGTCACTCATTACACTTTCTAGCATTCCAGATCAAATGAAGTGTGCTTTCAGACATTCTATAATCTCACTGGTAGTCATTTGTGGCAGCTGGTTTGACTCGCAACAATCAGAATAGAAGATGATGGTAACAAGATAATCAGTTCCTTTGAGACCGGTGTGGCTTCCTCTACATCGGGGAAACCAAGCGGAGACTCGGGG
>NC_063332.1:56648626-56660164 GCF_021869965.1 Rhincodon typus | reverse complement strand
CCGGTGTGGCTTCCTCTACATCGGGGAAACCAAGCGGAGACTCGGGGACCGCTTTGCAGAACACCTACGCTCGGTTCGCAACAAACAACTGCACCTCCCAGTCGCGAACCATTTCAACTCCCCCTCCCATTCCTCAGACGACATGTCCATCCTGGGCCTCCTGCAGTGCCACAACGATGCCACCCGAAGGTTGCAGGAACAGCATCTCATATTCCGCTTGGGAACCCTGCAGCCCAATGGTATCAATGTGGATTTCACAAGTTTCAAAATCTCCCCTCCCCCTACCGCATCCCAAAACCAGTCCAGCTCGTCCCTGCCTCCCTAACCTGTTCTTCCTCCCACCTATCCCCTCCTCCCACCTCAAGCCGCACCTCCATCTCCTACCGACCAACCTCATCCCGCCCCCTTGACCTGTCCGTCCTCCCTGGACTGACCTATCCCCTTCCTAACTCCCTACCTACACTCACCTTTCCTGGCCCCATCCCCGCCTCTTCGACCTGTTTGTTTCCTCTCCACCTATCCTCTCCTCTATCCCTCTTCTATCCGCCTCCCACTCTCTCCCTATTTATTTCAAAACCCCCTTCCCCTCCCCCTTTTCTGATGAAGGGTCTAGGCCCGAAACGTCAGCCTCTCTGCTCCTATGATGCTGCTTGGCCTGCTGTGTTCATCCAGCCCTGCACCTTGTTGTCACAAAATTAAGGGAAGTGGTTTCGCATTTTTAATGAAGGAGTAAATCAATGCAATAATGAGGAAGGGCAGTGGCTTAGAAAATCATAAGGCCAAGAGATACCACGAGGCCAATAGATAACTGTCGACAAACAGTAGTAGAGATGTGAGGTAAGGCATTAAAAGAAGAAATTAGAGATGCATACAATAAGGGTGCATGAATGACAACAACATTTATTCCTGTCTGGGGCAAAAATAAAACAGGAAAGATAGTTCAACTGTGGATTACAAAATAAATTAGTGATTCTATTCGATCCGGAGGTGACAGAGAAAATTGCTAGAAAAAGAAACATGCCTGAGGATTAGAAGCATTTTAGAATTAAGCTAAAAAGGACAGATAGTTTGATCAAAAGAGGATAATAGGGCATGAGAGTAAAATTGCAGGGAACATACAAACTGACCATAAAAGTTTCTTTAAATGTGTAAAGAGATTAAAAAAAAAGATAAATGTAGGTCCTTTACAAAACAAGAGAAACTATAAAGGAAAACAAAGGAAATGACAGACTCTTACTTTGTCCTTGGAAAAGATGGCACAAGTAACACCCCAGAAATGTTAGGGAACCAAGAGTCTAGTGAGAGGGAGGACTTGCAAGAAATCAGTATTAGTAGGAAAATAATGTTAGAAAACTTAAAGGGGTTAAAGGCTGACAAATCACCAGGGCTTGATAATCTCCATCCCAGAGTATTAAAGGAACTGGTCCTGGAAATATTAGATGCATTAGTGGTCATCTTTAAAGCTTTGATAGACTCTGGATCATTTCCTGCAGACAACAGGGTGACACTGTTTATAAAGGGAAGGAGAGAAACAAAAAAGAGATTTATAGACCAATCAGCGTAACATCTGTGGGGAGAATGCTGGAGTCTATTATAAAAGGACTGATTTCAGAGCACCTCTAAAGTATGAATTGGACAAATATAAAGCAAATCATGCTTTTTTGAAATTTACTTATCTGTGGGATGTGGATATCCCTGGCTGGGCCAGCATTTATTGCCCATCCCTAGTTGCCCTTGGGAAGGTGGTGATGAGCTGCCTTCTTGAATCACTGTAGTCCACTTGCTTAAAAAATCTACTGGGGTTTTTTGAGGATGCAACTAGTAGAAGAGATAAGGGAGTGTCAGTGGATGTGATGTATTTGGATTTTCAGCAGGCCTTTGATAAGATCCCACAAAAGAGGTTAGCGGGCAAAACAAAGCACATGGGACTGAGTAATATATTGGCAGGGATTATGAATTGGTCGATAGGTAGAAAGTGGGAATAAATAGGAATATTTCCAGGAAGCAGGCAGTGACCAGTGGGATAACTCCAGGATTAGTGCTTGTGCCCCAGCTAATCACAACGTATGAGAATGATCTGGATGAAGGATCCAAGTGAAATATGTCTAAGTTTACTGATCACACAAAACTGGGTGGAATTGACAGTTATGAGGTGGAGAGTTCAAGGTGATTTAGACTAGTTGAATGAGTGGCCAAACACATGGCAGATGTAGCACAAAATGACTAGCTACATGTTTTGGTGTGAAAAACATAGTGTATTATTTAAATGTTAATGTATTGCGAAATATGGATGTAAAAAGGGATCTGTGTGCTTTTGTATATCAGTTAATAAAAGTAAATAGGCTGGTACAGCAAGCTATTATGAAGGAAGATGGTATGTTTGCATTCATTGAAAAGGTTTTGAGATTTTAAAAAAATAATGCACAGGATAAGGGTGTTGCTGGCTAGGCCAGCATTTACTCCCCATTCCTAATTGCCTAGTGGGCAGTTAAGAGTCAACCACATTGCTAGGAGTATGAATTCACATGTAGGGCAGACCAGGCAAGGATGTCAGTTTCTTTCTTTCAAGGGCATTAGTGAACCAGTTGAGTTTATTTTTCCACCAACAATGGATTCATGATCATCATTACAGTCTTCCAGATTTTGATTGAATTCAAATTCCATCATTTGCTGTGGCAGGATTCAAACCCAGGTACCCAGAACATTACCTGGGTCTCTGGATTAAAAGTCCAGTGCTAATACCACCAGGCCATCGCCTCCCCACTGTTCTGAAGTAAATACCACCGGGCCATTGCCTTCCTACTGTTCTGAAGTAAGGAACTGAAGTTGTGAGATAAGGTTGCCTTACTGCAGTTATACAGGACCATGATAAGATCACATCAGGTGTATTGTATATAGTTTTGGTCTCCATAACCAAGAAAGGATATTTTTGCCACAAAGGTAATGCAGTAGATGTTCACTACGCTGATACTGCAGATGCCATGACTGTCCTGTGAAGAGAGATTGATTCCACTGGGCCTGTATTCACTGAAGTTTAGAAGGATGAGAGAGTCTGATTGAAATGTACAAAAATCTATTAGGGCTGGACAGACTAGATTCAGGCAGGCTGTTTTCCCTAGGGTCACAATCTCAGGATACAAGGTGGACCCCCTAAGGACTGAGATGAGGAAACATTTCTCCACTCAAAGGAAAGTGAAAAGCAGGCTCAAACAGCTGAATGGCTTACTTCTTGTTTCAATGAAGACACATAGCAGGAACTCTTGATGCTGAGTGGATGTCATTGTCAAATCAAAGGACAACTGATGGTGGCCATGTTATTGAACCTGGGAAAGCAGCATATTTCCTGACCGCCACTCATCTGCTCCTAGAGAAAGGGACGGCTTATGTCATCTGCAAATTAATAGCTTTGTACCTATATCTGATGCTGAACAATTATAACTGAAGACGAGCTGGGGGCTAGCTGGGCAATTTTATGTATCTATTAACATGCTAATAAATTTAGAATTGCTTTGTCATCTAAGCAGTAAGGGCATCAAATTCATTAATCATGAAAGAACAAGTTTTAATTTAAAGACGAGATCAACTTGATATGTAAATTTAATCGTTTCATTCTTTCTTTTTCAAATTAAAATAGAAGCCTTCAAGCATCTTACATTATTGCTTTCCCTTAGACTAGTTTGCATCTAAATAGAGACCTCACATTTTCATGGACTACTTTGTAGCATCCTTCAATGCTGCAAAGTCTGACTGAAAAGGATCTACGTCAGTTTAATGGTCAACCTCAGTAACACAAGGTTTCGGATTTTAATCCATCTTAAGTGTCATTGTCTCAGGGGCCAGTTTCATTTCAAATTTTTGCAATAACATGTTGATATGTAGACAATACACAGATGTCAACAATACATAAACCTTAATAAGTTGCACCAACGAAACCAACAACTCTATATTATATGACTTCGATATGGTTCCATTTAAATTGATGACTGGGAAAATTGGTTCACTCCTTCATGATATGAAGTGCTGTCTATCATAGCAAATTACCAAGGGTAGTAAATAAATATATGATAGCTGCTAGATGGCCACAATGGAGTCCAACTGAAATTGATTCTAACCTGTCTTTTAAACTATCAGCGCTGGATGTTGATATCTCTTCTATTTACCTGTCAAGTTAAGACACTGATAATGTGCACTTGGGTGTGATCATTTAACATAGACAATGCTTTCTGCATTGTTATCATCACACAAACTGACTGTTAGTTACAAGGTAGTAAATTTGAGAGTCAGTCTTGTTTTAATCCCTGTAGAGAACAGTAGCTTTAAAAAAAATAACCTTATGGTAAGATTTCCAGTTTTAAGTCGTACAGTCAGAGTCGTAAATCATAGAGACAGGACCTTCAGCCAACATGTCTACGTCAACCAACAAACATCAAGCTACGTTAAACCCATCTACCTACACCTCACTCCTAATTTCCCTTTACACAACTTCCTACATTCTCTATACCTTTGAAAGACCTCTCCTGTTTTTTAAATGTGCTGTTCCTGACAAATGCTTTCTTCTTTTTCTTTATCAGACTCTCAACATCCCTTGGCATCACTGCTGCTCTTGCTCTTCACTCTTGGAGGAATACACTCACCCTGAATTTTCACTATACTACTTTTAAAAGACTCCAACTTTCCAAATGTAGACTTAGCTAAAAGTATCTGCTCCTGTTAACGTTTGTCAGATCCTCTCTAATGATATTGAAACTGGCCTTCCCCTAATTTGTACACTTAAAAGGCTGCACTATACTTACCCATTTCCATAATGACGAAACTTAGAGAGTTATGGTCACTAGCCCCAGAATGCTCACCCACTGAAATTTTAACCATTTGACTGGCTTCATTCCCAAGGATTAGTTCGAGCACAGCCACATCTCTAGTAGGACTATCAACGTACTGTCATAAACAGCTCTCCTGGATGCACTTTAAAAATTCCACCCCTTTCACAATAAGGCATTCCCAGTTAATGTTAGCGAAGTTAAATTACAACTATAACCCTATTCCTAGATCATAGAATCCCTACAGTGTGGAAACAGGTGCTTTGGCCCAACAAGTCCACACCAACTCTCAGAGCCTCCCACCCAGACCTATCCCCCTATAACCCACCTAACGTACACATCCCTGGACACTATGGGCAATTTAGCATGGCTAATCCACCTAACCTGCACATATTTGGATTGTGGGAAGAAACTGGAGCACCTGGAGGAAACCCACACAGACATGGGGAAAATGTGCAAACTCCACACAGACAGTCGCCCGAGGGTGGAATCGAACCCGGGTTCCTGGTGCTGTGAGGCAGCAGTGCTAACCACTGAGCCACCATGCCACTCCTCCTCTCAGGCTTTTCTATGATTTGCCATCGTATCTGCTCCTCTGACTGTTGGGAGGTCTGTCCTATAGCCCGAGTAAGGTAACTGCCCCTTTTTCATTTCTAAGCCACCCATCCACCTCCTCCTCTGCCACCCATCCACACCGCCCCACCCAACTATCATGCCTACTACCCTGGAATGTTGAACTGCCAGTCCTGTTCTTCTTTCAACCATATCTCAGTCATGGCAACAATATCATGTCTTCTCCACCTACCTGATTGTCAGAGCATTCCTTCTATATCTGATTGAACCTTGCTTTTGACTTCATATTAACTCTGTGTCCCATCTCCCTGACAAATCAGTCTAAAACCTCAGCAACGGCATGAGCAAACTTCCCAGCAATGATACTGGACTCATTCCAGTTCAGGTGCAACCCATCCAGCTTGTACAGGTCCCACCTATTTCAAAACATCTCCCAGTGATCCAAAAATCTAAATCCCTCCCTCCTCCACCATCCCTTTAGCTGTATGTTCATCTAACCTATCTTCCTATTCATAAACTCAGCGGTGTATTGTCATTTAGGGTAACAAACAAACTGGAAGTAATGTGGGCAAAACAATATTTAAATAGGCAACTCTGTTTCTCTCTCCACAGATGCTGTCAGATGTGTTGAATTTTAAAGCACTTTCTAACTTTATTTCAGATCTCCAGCATCTGCAGTACTTTGATTTTCTTTAGGAGAAAGTGCTATTGAGACTTACCCCGAATGTTCACTGCCAAGTGCTAACATTAAGTCATGTTTAATGGTGCAACACAGCAAGAACTAGGGAGACAAACTGTGCACACCACTGACTGCAGAAATGTCAGCATTTCTGCACCTGCAAACAGCACATTTCCTTTCATCAGTAAGGAGGGTGACTGCTAACTCAACAATGAGATGATAGATACCTTCTGACAAAAGTTATGCATGTTAATTTTCCCTGGAGTACCAACAAACTATGCATTGTAACAATTCCTTATCTTTATGGTTACTTTTTTGACTCATTCTGACGTGCACTTAAATCATGGTCTTTATTCTGCTTTCGACTACAAATATAGTAAAAAATTTATTGCTGTAAATAAATGTTCCAATACAGCCTTTGGAAGTGATTTATTACATTATAAGTAATCTCTGTACACTTGAAAGTTCCAAAAATACAGTTCAGCTGCAGTAATGGTGCGAAATGGTTTTTACAGCATACAGACAGTGATTCTCTATGGAGTGGTATTGCTTGTTTTGTTTGGTTCTGAACTGAAACCCTCAAACAAGTCTACATCATCAGAAAACTTTATCTCTCCAATGCTTTCACCACCATTCTTTTCATCAAATGCTGATCATATTCTGTCCCCACACCAAATCACTTTTATCATTTGAACATTATCCTCGTCTCCGCCACCTCCAAGAGTGGGTCATATTTTCACTGACAAAGTAGAAAGGTTATGTCATCTGTCAGTCCCATTAATGTCAAGTCACAGCACAGCCAGGAGCTCAAACTGACCAATTCAGAGCCTGTAGCCCTGACCTTGAGGTGGCGTTTGGTGTGGGTTGGGGTGATGAGGGTTGGAGAAAGGGGGTGCGCTGCAATGGGAGGACCTGATCAGTATGGGGGTGAGGGGAAGTATGGTTGGGGTGGTTGTGGCTCTGTCTCTTAGCAGAGGGCTGCTTACACAGCCACAATCTAGTATGTGTCTATCAGGGCTGAAGGGGCTAGCCAGAGTTCTGGGTGCTCTTGAATTTGAAGGGTGGGATTATGCGGTTTTGAGACATTCATTGCGTGGCAGAGCTTTTTTAAACATCATTTTATACTCATAGTACATTTTTACCGTTTGGTCCTTTTACAAATAAATATAAAAATAGGAGCAGGAGTTGACCATTTAGCCGTTTGAGACTGCTCTGCAATTCAATATGATCAAGACTGATCATCCAACGCAGTACTCTGTCCATGCTTTCTCCCTATTCCCTTTAATCCCGTTAGCCCCAAGACCCGTATCTAACTCCTTCTTGAAATCTTCAACGTTTTGGCCTTAACAGCTTTCTTTGGTTTAGAATTCCACAGGCTCACCACTCTCTGAGATGAAGAAATTTCTCCTCGCCTCAGTCCGAAATGCTGTGCCCCATATCCTTAGACTGTGACCTCTGATTCTGAACTCCCTGGTCAACAGGAACATCCTTCCCGTGTTTACCCTGCCTAGTCCTGTTAGAATTTTACAGGTTTTATGAGATTCCCTGTCATTCTTCTAAACTCCAGCGAATACAATCCTAACCGATCCAATCTCTCTTCATACGATCATCATCCCAGGAATCAGTTAGGTAACCTTTATAGTACTCTGAGGAAGGGTCACCAGCCCTGAAATGTTAACTCTGTTTTCTCCTTCACAGATGCTGCCAGACCTGCTGAGCTTTTCCAGCAACTTTGTTTTTGTTCTTTATTGTACTCCTTTCATTACCAGAACATCCTTCCTCACATACAGAGACTTAAACTGCGCATAATACTCTGCTCCTATGATGCTGCTTGGCCTGCTGTGTTCATCCAGCCCTGCACCTTGTTGTCTCATAATACTCCAAACGTGTTTTCATCAGGGCCCTGTGTAATTGTAGTAAGACATTCTGCACTCTAATCCTCACTATGCAGGTCAAGATTCCGTTTGCCTTCTTGCAACTGCCTGCTGCAACTGCATGTATACTTTCAGTGACTGATGTACAAGGATATTCAGATGTTATTGCACTTGCCCATTTTCCAATCTGTTATCACTCAGATAATTTGCCTTCCTCTTTTTACTACTGAAGTGGATGACCTTACAGTTATGTACAATTTCCTTGTGTTGTTGCATTGTCTGGATGTTGGATGGGACCAAGGTGTTCAGAAAAGAATTTCAGGTCTTTGATCCAATGACAGTGAAGGAACAGTGATATATATTCAAGTCAGTATAGTGAGCGGCTTGGAAGGGAACTTGCAGGTGATGGCATTCCCATGTATCTGTTGACTTTGTCCCTCTAGATGGAAGAGGTTCTAGGGTTGAAAGATGCCATCGAAGGAGCTTTGGCAAGTTGGTGAATTGCTAGTTTTTCATTTTTCAGTTTACATTTAGATATCTTAAAATTTAGTTATGTTACACTCTTATTCCTCTAACATTGCTGCACTTAAGTTGTTGCATATTTGTTTTTTAACCTTACAAACCCCACTGCCCTGGAAGATCATCTCTTGCTTTTCTGCAGAACCGGTCACAGAATGGGCATGGAGATACCGAAAAAGGGCAGCTTGAGACAACTAAAGGAGTCTGGGAAGCTGGGGAAATCATTGAGAATATTTGTAAGAACTGCTTTTTGTCATTTATATAAATTATTTAGATGTGAATATAAGAGGCATGGTTAGTACGTTACAGATATCAGCAAGATAAGTGGTATAGTGGACAGTGAAGAAAATTATCTCAGATTACAATGAGACCTTTAACAGATGGGCCAGTGGGCCGAGGACTGGCAGATGGAGTTTAATTTAGATAAATGAGAGGTGCTGCATTTTGATAAGTCAGATCATAGCAGAACTTATACACTTAATGGTAAGGTCCCTGGGAAGAGTTCCCAAACAAAGAGGCCTTGGATTGTGCGTTCATAGTTCCTTGAAAGTGGAGTCACAGCGTGGTGGAGAAGGCATTTGGCACATTTACCTTCATTGGTCAGTGCACTGAGTATAGGGGTTGGGACATCACGTTGCGGCTGTACAGGACATTGGTGAGGCCACCTTTAGAACACTGCACACAATTTTGGTCACCCATCCATAGAAAGGACATTGTTAAACCTGAGCAGGTGGAAGAAAGATTTATAAGGATGTTGCTGGGACTGGAGGGTTTGAGCTATAGGCAGAGGTTCAATATGCTAGGGCTTTTCTTTCTGCAGCTGAGGGGTGACCTTATAGAGGTTTAGAAAATTATGAGGGGCATGGATAGGGTCAATAGACAAGGTCTTTTTCCTAGGAGGCGGGCGAGTCCAAAACTGGACGGCATAGATTTAAGGTGAGAGGGGGAAGATTTAAAAGGGACCTGAGGGGTAACACTTTCACACAGAGGCTGCTGTGTATATGGAACAAGCTGCCAGAGGAAGTGGTGGAGGTAGGTACAATACAATATTTTAAAGGCAACTGGATGGGAATAGGAAAGATTTGGAGGGATATGGGCAAAATGCTGGAAAATGGGACTAGGTCAGATTGGGATTTCTGGTTGGACTGACGGATCTGTCTCTGTGCTGTATGACTAATCTGAAGAAAGCTGCAGTTTATGCCTATCTGTCTGCACACACAAATTTACAAGCCGTATTTGTTTTCAAATACTCATGATCACTTCCTCAAATTCAACAAGTTCTGATTGCTTCTGAAAACTTGACTGCTCAAGCATGATCATCTGTTACCAGGATCGCTCGTTCCAAATTACATCGTTTCATGTCCATCGATGTCTGCTGCAGTTTTGATCACTATCTCTGATCAAATGCTCAGTCTTTTTCTGATAGTGTTAGGCTGGCATGAAGTGACAGTTGAAGGATCATTTGATGGGACGGTCACAGAATAGCCATGATGCCCTCTGTCACCTATGCCTTGACTCAAATCAACTATACAATCATTATTTATAATTTAAAATTGGTAAATAATGTTTTATAGTCAGCTTGGGTCGAATACTGACAAACATACTTGTCCAATTTTGAAGAGGTTTTGGGGAGGAAGGAAGTGTGGGGTGATGATCCTTCCCCCGAACCAACCTGCTTTAATACACATATCAGCTTCGTCACTGACTTTACACATGACACAATAAATCACGGATCAAGAAAAGACTATGTGGTGAATGGAGACCATAGACACTATGTCTTTTATGTCCCAGAATTGATCCACACAGTGGGAGCACGTTGCAGGAAGATGTACTGTGTTCTTTTAGACTGACATTTAAATTTTCAAACATCTCAAAATTACTCAAATTTTTCCAATTTTATTCAAGCTAGTTTTAAATTCCTTTGAGGCATTGTTATAAGAAGTTGTTTATGAGTAAAGTATTCGAAATTACAGACAAAAACACAAAAAATGTACTGGTAACCCGGGGCGATGCTTTCCTCTGGCTGTAGTGTACATACTTTATGAATAAAGCAGAAAGACTTCTTTTGGTTATCTAGAATGTAAGAGAGTCACAGAGTCACACAGCATGAAAATAGACCCTTTGGTCCAACTAGTCCATGCCGACCGTGTCCCCAAACCGTACTAGTCCACCTACCTGCGTTTGGCCCATATCCCTCCAAACTTTTCCATTCATGAACTTATCCAAATGTTTTTGAAACATTGTAACTGTTTCTGTATCCACCACTCTTTCTGGCTGTTCATTCCACACACAAACCACTCTCTGTGTAAGAAAGTTGCCCCTTTGTCCTTTTTAAACCTTTCTCCTCTCTCCTTAAAAATGTCAATTAGTTTTGAATTCCCCCACCTTAGGGGGAAAAAAAACTCTTGTCATTCACCTTATCTATGCCCCTCATGATTATATTAACCTCAGTAAGATCACCCCACAACCTCCTATGCTCTAGTGAAAACAGGTCCCAGTCTTTCCAGTCTGTCAGTTTTATATCTCAAATCCTCCATTCCCCACAACTTCCTGGTAAATCTTTTCTGAACCCTGTCCAGTTTAATAATATCCTTCCTATGGCAGGGTGACTAAAGCTACACACAGTACTCTAGAAGAGGCCTCACCAATGTCCTGTACAATCTCAACATAACGTCCCAACTCCTATACTCAAAGGTCTGAGCAATGAAGGCAAGTGACCTAAATGACTTCTTAACCACCTTGTCTACCTGTGATGCAATTATGTTCCTGAACCCGTGGGTCCCTCTATTCTACAACACTATTGAGGGCCCTACCAGTAATTTGTACAAGTCCGGACCTTGTTTTGTTTTACCAAAACGCAATACCTTGCATTTGGTATTCAATGTAAACTCCATCTGCAATTCCTGAGCCCATTAACCCTATTGATCAAGATCCCTTTATAATCTTAGGTAACTTCTTCACTATCCACCATACCACCAATTTTGATGTCATCCGCAAAGTTACTAACCATACCTGCCATTTTCTTATCCAAGTCATTGATATAAAATGACAAACAAAAGTGGACCGAGTACCAATC